>NW_027248376.1:357500-522500 GCF_041260155.1 Ptychodera flava
TCAAACTGGCCTTGACGGTCGCCTTCCCCGACTTTGCCCGTACCAACTTCCTGAATTGCTCTATAATGTCTTGTTTCCCTTTGGTAGGAATGTCAAAGTCATGAATGGTGTTCTCAACATACTCAATGAGTACATCGCCCTCTATCACCAGCTTTTGATCAGGCTTGCCGGTCTTGTCTGGACCCAAAGGCAGGAACTTCTGGAAAGCCATCATCAATTCTTGCTTTATTTCAAGGGGAACATCTACTTCATTGATTATTGCTCCTGTCTTTCGAACGAACTCTTGTCGATCAAAAACCAATTCAGAATGAATGGTATTCAGTCGTTGTAATTCTTTCTTTATCTGGATCCATTCATTTATGAGTTCATTGAGTTCAGATGTTCTACCTTTCTCTCGTTCCTGTGACATCCCCGTAGAATATCTCTGTCTCTAGCTTTGTCTCTTGTCTTTGCCTGCTCCATAGAGACATCGGCCCTTTTTCTCAGAACGTCGGATTCGATTTTATCATTTATTTCTTCGATGGCTTCAATAGACAGTTGATGTATGTTGGGACCTGAATAAAGGTATAATTGATAATGGTATATGACAAGGAATTTGATGACACAATTACAACCATGTTGTTCCGTAGTGAACTCCTTAAACTGCCAAGTTCAACAGGAGGATTGCAATTTTCTAGTCGTGCATTTCGACATTATCAAATTAATTGATATTAGAGAACAGTTCACCACTTGGGAAAGACTAAGATTCTAGTTATGGCGAACAATAAGAATGGACACAAATTGATATAGATGAAATGTAATTTTATGATCGTTTAGAATAAGAAATCGGTACCATACATCGTAGACCGTTGTAAATGCAAAAACGCTTAGGCACAGCATCTGGAGTCTTATATAAAGAGGACATCAATTATTTGGTCATATTTGATCGATATTTGATATAATGAGAATTTATTTATATTATATCATACCAGTATATTGATGGCGCAAATACAGCGATCTGATTGGTCGAGACGCGAAAAGAACCGTGGTATATTGGCGATATACCATGGCTGGCATACGCGCGAGCTCTCAGCTTGAGCAAAAATCCGTTTTTGCCAGAATTTCAATATACTGTTATGATATAATAGCAATAAATCACACCAAGTGACGGTATACCACTTCATATATGCACTCGATATCGCTCGTGCATATATGTCGTGAACTGGTCAAAATCTCGTGGTATACCGTCGCTGGGTGTGCTTTATTGCTTAAATATTGCTATCGATATATCAGTCCACAACAAAACACTCTATAAAATACGAGCTAGAACATTTTAGCATTAACGCTCTTCTACATATTCAATTATTAGACAACATTTAAAAATTCCCCATGCACAAAAGGTTTCGAACAGCAGTGGTGTATCTTTCGATCGAATCATTCCTTTATATCGTGTGCGTTTTGCTCACCTATCTACCCAGCAATAGTATGATGCATATTCGTCACTTGAGCATACCTTTGGTGTCTGTCAATTCCTCCTTACATAGCAGATACTCTTCATAGTCTATCGATGTTCCTAAGGACAGATAGAGGGCTCCAATTTCACCCAGCAGACTCTCAGACAGGAATGTACTCTTCACCATCCTGTAGAGACTTCTACTTGAATAGTCATCCATCAAAGACTCCAGGGCTTCCAGTGACTGGCAATCCATGATATAGGAAATGCTGTTTCTACCGATGTGATCCAAACGCATACCATTCCGGCGTTGATCTAGTTGTTTCCCTACCAGTTCTGCATTTTCCTTCGTTTTTTCGTTGTTGTAGAATGCAGCAGTAACATCCCTCACTTTTTGCCCTTCCTGCGGAATAACACCGTCTGGTCTCACTTTAACTTCAACTTGGCCTGGAACGGC
Organism: Ptychodera flava; assembly: GCF_041260155.1. Taxonomy (NCBI): domain Eukaryota; kingdom Metazoa; phylum Hemichordata; class Enteropneusta; family Ptychoderidae; genus Ptychodera; species Ptychodera flava. The sequence goes on from NW_027248376.1 coordinate 359,390, forward strand.
AAAAAAGCTATCTCAAACTTAGCTTCGACACAGTCATTTATATTATTCGTACTCACAGCTGTTTCCTACATCTTTCCTACATCAAAATGGAAGATATTGATATAAAAAGTTTTTTAAGGCGGCCATTTAGTTCGAAGAGCTTCACATTGAAGATAAGACAGCGGATATTGACCCGTCGTACATATGATTTTCAGTAAATGATTTAATGTAGTAGATATCCGTAATTTGTTTTTATCACACGAAGTTTTACCGATACATTATTGACTTTTACGGTATTAAATATGCTATTTACATATAAATCTTACAAATGTGACAAACTATTATTTACAATAAGGGTATTCCAATATATAGCAGAATCTCGCACAGAGATTACTATAATATCATTTCCTGACGATGACCAAGTCGATATGTTCATAAGGCTTTTTTCCACTGTATTCAACTACTATCAAGTGCATTTTGGTGTCGCTTTGCAATATTTTAAATGATATATCAAAATATAGTTTCTTACCTGGCTGGCGTGGCCTCTTGTTTTTCTTTAACCAAAGCTGGTGGAAGGGAGTGTCTATTGACCTTCTTTCGGACTCAATGACATACGGTTTGTCTGTAATAAAACATTTTTATGACAGAAGCATTGACAAAAACCTAACGTGTTCAGTCCAAAATTGGTACTTAGCACAGCCTTCACATGTTCAAGGAAATGGTGAGCTGCTGTCAGCGAAACTTCACAATATCTCAACATGATACTCAACATGTGAGTTCTTTGTATAAGGACCAATCTTTGTATTCGCAATGCATTAAGCAATCACCGTAAGCGTTGGTCCCTGCAATCACCGTATGTGACTGAGCAGTGGTCAATCTGATAAGAATCTAGGTTGAGATTATAAATGGTCTTTGGAAGGAGAAATAAACAGGCGTTAACTTAATGTTTGGATTTGTATGCATACTACATTTTGTCTGTATGTAATTTCCTATTCTTCGGTATGTTGAATTGTCATTACATGAAATAGGACCCGCTCAGTAACTCGGATCATTTCAACATGTGAATATCGCTAGCTCACTTCCCAATTCGTGGTACACAACAACGGTTGTCTGAGGATGGTTTTCTTGGTGACTAAGTAAAAACCCATTTTTAAGTACCGATGGACTGCTCTTCAGCGTCATATATACGTGACAATTGTGTTCTTTGAGAAGGAACAACAGATGAACATAATCTAATTGAATCTTGTGTCAAATCATTTGCAGAACACAATCAATATTGACGATTAAAATCACCTGCTTCACTGCACTTTCATAACAGCTTCACTTCGAAAAAACAGATTTGTAGAGATGTACTTTAAATACAATGTATAGACTGCCGATGCGTTCTAAAGTGATACAAGTATTGGAATTTTAAATCGAAATGACCGACAGTATCAAATTAAAGAAGTATTGATGGTACATACATGCTCGCTTGCAAATGGTGTATATGCAATTCATCTTTTGAATTGAAAAAATCTGATGTCTAGCCTGCGTTCAAAAGATGTATGACAGAAAAAGTATAAAACATTGCCTAAACTCTCGTCCTTTTCTTTCCTTGCTCGCTTTACGTCACGATCGGGTGTGCATAATTTGTCACCATCATTATTTGCACGATCTGAAGAAGTAACAATATCCTTTTTTAAAAAGATAGTATTTTGTAACTTTATGTTCAGTGAGCATTACAGTACAAAATCTCTCTCTCTATCTCTCTCTCTCTCTCTCTCTCTCTCTCTCTCTCTCTCTCTCTCTCTCTCTCTCTCTCTCTCTCTCTCTCTCTCTCTCTCTCTCTCTCTCTCTCTCTCTCTCTCTCTCTCTCTCTCTCTCACAATCCCTCTCTCAAAATCTCTCAAAATTTCTCTCAAAATCTCTCAAAATCTCTCTCTCTCTCACCTTGCCGTCGTTTTCGTTCAGTACTTGCTTTCATATCTTTGGAAGAGACATCATTTTCTTCATCGTCGAATTCTTGAGTCGCCAATAATAGATCTTCAACTAATCCACGCCCTTGTTCTGTAAAACCAGTGCAATTACGTTTGTAGCATTTTAGTACTTAGCTATCATCATTATCATTAACTATCATAAACGTACGTACAGTAATAAAGTCTGTAGATAGTAACAGTGTCATATACATTTAAACTGTGCAATCATCAGGAGCCCCCCCCCCCCCAAAAAAAAAAAAAAAAAAAAAAAGAAAGGAAAGAAGTGACACATACCAGAAAATTATAAGTAATTCTATATGGCAAAATTGTTTCACACATCAAGACATTCCTTATTCTTTATGCAACAAACCATAGACCCTCGAGAAAAACGGGACAGGCAACTGCAATAGATAACAAAGGGTCTATGGCATTAGCAGCGTGCGATCCTACTTGGAATAATTAAGAGGTGTTAATGGGTCGAGGATGGAATGAAGCTGGACCCGGTCGACTACACAACGCCCAGTTAATAGACACGTGCATGCGGGTTTACGGTAATAATGTTTTCGGATTACAAGTTCTTTCGGATTACCCGCAAGTCCATTTTAGAAAGAAAAGGTTTACAACTATATTGAGAAGAATTCGTGAAAATGGTTTTAAAGTACTTTTTACATACTGGTAGCGAGATTCGATGCAACTACAAGTTTAGTCTGCAGGGAGTTAGTATGTTGCTGTAAAGTGACAAAGTTTCGAATAGAAATCCGAAACACATATCGCTGCAGTTAAAACAAGGTAAAGAAAAATGACCTCTAAAATTTTGGTACTGTTTTAGCCTAAAGAAACTTTAATCATAGACCCTCGTTTTTCTCGAGGGTCTATGGACAACACACAGCCCGTTCAGTATCTTCGTACTGTAAAAATACTGTAAAAGTTCTACTGTACGTTCTAACATTTGGCTTCATTATAAAATACTAATTGTGGGTGATACCTGTATTTAGTTCATCTCTTTCCTCTCTCTTTGTTGTCCTTGACTGGTTGCCGTCAACTCGATTTTCATCGCCGTCACCTAGGAAAAGAGGTGACACTTATTTTAAAACGAAAGACTGCACATAACAGCATAGGAAATACTTCGATATATATATATATATATATATATATATATATATATATATATATATATATATATATATATATATATATATATATATATATATATTATCGCCCTCAGATTTAACGTTTCGATTTGGTCGGATTCACCAGGGTGCTCGTGTTCATATGTTGTCGATTTTTCTTCGATATCTCTGTGAGATGTTGAAAAAAAATCAGGTTGACAAGGCCTATTAACATATGACTCATGTAATGTTTCAACTGTACATGTCTCTACTTTCGTTTATATATTTACCAAGGAGACACTCCAAGCTTGTTATTGCGAATAGTTGTAAGTAGCTCGGCCTGCATAAGACATAACAGGTATTGTAGGGATTGTAATGTGTGACTGAAAACAAATACGCCATTAGAATTGAGGTTGATGACTTTCTTTACATATCCGGAAGTCAGTCCGAGTGAAAATTTCAACTCTGCGACATAGTCTTTCCCTTAGAATGAATTTCATTTCTCGTTCATTATAAAACAATGTTACTTTTTAAATCTACTTTTACTCGATAGGTAATACTCCTTGTATTCTAATGACATATCATCTTGTGAGACAACGCATTGCTGACCATTAATAATTTGTTGATCCTTCAAATATTTTGCATGTATACATTTATCACCATCTGGAGACGTCACGTTAAAATATCCTAGGGCATCACTAGAGAAAAGTGTTGCATCAGGCCGACACACATATAACCTGATATTCGTACACTTACACTGCTAAAAAATGGTTTCCTATCCTGATATTTTGCACTCATAACTGTAACGAGAAAAAATGGAGCCCGTAAGTAGGTTTTCTGAAATCGTTTTAATACATACCTTACTCATAATTTTTCCTGTTCATTACTCTTTTATGACGTTAGGTCTCCTTAAGTCAAGTCTTACCTTTACTTTCTTGATTACCAAACGTGCCTGAAAGATTTCTATCATGGCGTGCTGTTCCTGCTGCGTCTTCTTCAGTTAATGATTCAGGAACTGTTAGAAGGGGAATAACTTATGAAAATTAACACCAGGTGAACTGTCAAACTAAATCGCAAGAGTGCTTAACTTTGTTTTCGACATCACATTTTTTCTGGCTTCCCCTCGTGGACTGTCTGTCTGTGTGTCTAGCTGTTTTATGCTTAGTCTTTTTCTGCCAGTCTCTCTAAATGTCTGTCTCTGTCTCCTCACATTTTATAGCATTTTTCTCCTGTCAATTTGACAGCATCTACACACTCTGATACGACACACGCACACGCTCACCTACTCATACACTGGAATGTTTATGTACTCTATAAGAGTGTACCTGTGTGCTTAACGGCATGTTCTGTTTCCTCCGCTGTTTCTTTCTTTTCAGAAGATGTGTCTTGCATATCAGCTGTTAAAGTTGCAATGAAGGTTTCGTTTACGCCTTGTTGATTCCCAGCAACTTTCTCAATGATGTGTTGTCTTATCACCTTCGCTCGTTGCGACGCTGTCTGGTTTTCCAGCATGACGGACGTTATCCGTTTCGCCAACTCTGCCGGATCTCTAACCATGTCTTTGGCACATTCTCTTGCTTCAGTAATACCAATGTGTTTGTCTACCATCTCGTGGCTGTGGGATCCTTTGAGGAAGACAACAGGTATCGCTGCGCACATAGCTGCCATGGTGAGGTTTGCATAACTTGTTGAAGAAGGCGGAATTAGTACAAGATGAGAAGAAAACAGTTCGCGGTTAAATTCCTCAGTAGTTGTCACGTAAGTAGGCGTGATCTTCAATTCGGGACTACGCGTCAGCTTTTTCACGATTTCTTCTTCCTTACTTGGTGGTATTCCTATAATTTTCCATGCCGGTGGCGTTTTCTGCAATAGGTCTAGATTTTCAGCGACTTTGTTAACGGCATTAATGATGACATCAAGTTTCTTGGGATCTTCAAATTCGTATTCTTGAACAATGGATAGAATTTGGAATGCTTCGTGTTCAAGATTGGGGAGCACTTCTGATATTGAGGGCGATAAGTATTCCTCGAACACAATGGGAGAAAGCAGCTGTTGATTAGTGCCGCGATAAAGTCGTCTATACCTTCCGTAAACCTTTTCCCCAAGGGAAAATGAACACTTTGCATTTTTAAATTCATCTGACATAATTTTCTTTCTAAATTCCACTTCCTCCTTACTACAGCCTACAATCAAAGGTGTTATGTCATCTTTATCAAAGAGATTGATCAGATAACAAGACGCATGAGGAAACACCTTGCACGTGATATGAAAGGCAGCTTCTGAGGTGAACGCACTGAAGCCAAACACGAATTTGACATTTGTCAATTCTTCTAGCTTTGGATAGTGTATGTTATGATACAACAACCAGTCACGATGTGGCTCTCTGAATTTAAATGAGCCTGTTTTTGTCGGAAGATGAAGTGTTACACCCATTTCTTCGGCTTCACGTTCCTCTTCTTCTGTTGCTTGTAGAGCTGTACAATGGACAGATATTCCCATGTCCTGTAGAAGTCTTATCGCCAGATGAAGACCATCGGTAACTCCTCCATGAATTGACGGTCCCCATCGATCACATACGATTACAGCCTTCTTTACCATACTCCTGTGAACAAAAAAAAAGTTTTATGACAGTTGGTTCGCATTGACAAACGGTGTTGCATGTAAACTTTACATGATTTTTATTCACCTTTGCGTGTTTCTTGATCAAAACAACTTTCCTTGCGGCTTATAAAGTATCAGAGCTAAATCGTCGACACATTATTTATCACAGAGTAATTATATAGTTGGCGAAAATTCGCATATTTTGAATGCGATTCGTCACCATGACACAGTGTCCTCTTACCGGCCTCGAACTTGTGATACTTTAGAGCGAGATAAAAACAGGGTCTCATCATATTTTCCACTCTAGCATATAGAATTGTCCCAGAGGCGTGCATGTGTAATTACAGTTGCGATTGATAACATTGCACATAAATGTCTAAAGGTTTCTGAGGTAAGAAGGTTATGAAGTATCACAAAAGAAATACAGTAATACGCATTTAAGGGATCGATCAGTGCATCAAGCGACTTGTTATGAGTCTGTTGAACAGCGGCACTATTTAAGGGTTCCAACAATCATAGAATAGATCACATAGATACACGAACTAATCTATCTATGTGACCGTCCATGCCAAATGGAAATAACGTCCTTTCTAAATTTATAACTCCCCCAGCACTACAATGATCCTAGATTTTGAATTAATTTGACGATTGTACACTGGCACCTACTGCAAAGTACTTTATCTCCTTGAGACTCTTGGTCATGCTTGTATATTATGATCATTGACATTGAAATAATTTAGTAAGTGGGTCACATCTGACATTCCAATTCTCTTTATATCGACCTATAGAGGGCACCCGTGTCACCTGACACAGGGCCTTCAAATTGCTAGGCACACTTATTGTAGTGTACGTCAGTTTATATGCTTTGTATGCATTTTTTCACAGCCGTACCATTGTCGTGAAAATTTGCTCCTGCAATTATTAGTAAAGGTTATACTTGTCACGCTATGAAGGGTGCATTGGCTTGCTAGCTTACTAATGTGCGTCTGTATATTTACCTTTTGGTGTTCGTTGTCGTTGTACTGCCACGTCGGCCGCCATTACCATCTGGGCGTTTGGCAGGTACACCGCCTTTGCTGCCAGAAGTACTTGGTTTTACGTCAGAGCTTGCCATGCTGACTCTGGTTCTGAGCAAATCAAAGTCAAAGATGACTTACATCTAATGGGTTGACGTAACTGTGATCAAGGATAAACGAGATCGGTCAGAGCGAAAGACAAGAATAGAACTGAACTGTTCAAGAGTTGCAGAACCCGTGACAGAAGCCTTAGTTAATTATTAACTTTTTTATTTCAGTGTAAAACGGCGACGTGCGTCGTACTTTTGTTTGTAATATGTGTTTTAGGCCTATTGATTATCTTAGCTGCGTGACGGATCATATGAAACATGTTATCGAGTCTTTTTTATAATTTCGGAAATGCCTCGCTAAAATTAGATCTTAACTCGTACACAAATATAAGTATGCTTGCAAAAAAATCATGCGTACCGTGTTCGTCCACTTAAATCTGGCCAATCCCATGGGCTTGCCTTAACAATATACCCATGGTAGCCAAGGACTAGGTTCTCCATATTGGCCTCAAACCTTAGCAGTTGCCACTGTGCAGCAGTGGGTTTGCTTCTATTTCAACCGTTTACTCATGTTGTACAGTTTGACAGAAAGACAATTACAACCATAGCAGTAATGACATCTGGACCTTTCCCTGTTAATCAGCCTTGTTATCAATCTTTCAATCTCCCCCTACACGTTTTTGTCATTCTCCTCTTCCAAATTATTACAACCGTAGCATCATCATTATCATCATAAGGTAGAAAATACAATTCGTTCCAATAATGGAACAATGGATGGAAGTCTCGGTATTACACCAGCGTCTATAATACTTCATCCGAATTAGTGTATTATTATCAACCGATAGAGCATGAGGCTACTCAACTCTGACAAGGTTAAGTATTAACGAGACTATGTACGTTGACCACCTTAAAACAGACAGACTCTGAGACAAAAACGCAATATCTTTAATGGAATTAGACACTTAAAACATAAGTGCAATGAAATCGAATTGAAAATAGAGGATGTATGTCAGTCTTGCAATGTTTATAGCGAAGCGACATTGAATATTGTCCAAGATACTGTGCCTTCTCGTTTCCAGGTGATGTTGTTACAGAGTTCCGGGAACCCAATGTGTAATTTATACACGTTATCTTCGCCAATCGCAATGCATTAATATTGTTTTCTTTCATAAAAGTAACTATTTACAGCAAAGATATTAAGTGTCTGTCAATAATAACACTTCACCAAGTCTTGGTATTGAATGTTGAGTACCAAACGGGTCAGTTTTGGGCCCTACATCGTTTTTACTATTTATCAATGACATAACCAGCTCATCAAACCTCTTCAATTTTCATTTGTTCGATGATGACACAAATATTTTCCACACATTCCTGAAAACTACTTTAATATAAATCTAAATGATGTCGACTTGCAATTCAAAAACGTTCCAGATTGGTGTAATGTTTATAAACTTACCGTAAATCGTGCTAAGACTAAGTATATTTTCTTTAAAAATAATAAGAGAAAAATAACTCAGCTAGGTTCACTCCATATCAATGGTGAGATTATTGAAGAAGTGGAAGCCACATCATTTGTAGGTGTTGTTATTGACAGGCATCTGACATGGTCAAAACATATTGAACAGGTTAAATCCAGTCAGGAAAAAAGTTGGCATTCTTTTCAAACTAAGAAAGTACTTTCCCAAACACATTCTTGTACTTAATCTACAAAGCTTTCATTCAACCTCATATAACATATGGACTAGAGGTCTGGGGAACCACATATCGGTCTCATTTGACGTGTATTCACCTAGCACAGAAAATGGCAGTTAGAGCAATGACCTTTAGTCACTTCACAGCAAATTCATCCGATTTATTTCGACAGTTACACATTCTTGATATTTTCAAACTTCACAAATTACAAGTTTGTTCCTTTATGTACGAGGTAATTAACGTTACCTTGCCTCATCAATTTTTAAATTACTGTTCCATTCCATCACACTGCTATAGTACTCGACATAAAGAGATAGGAAACCTTTTGTTCCAACTATCAACACAACTATGGGCAAACATGCAATATCTTACACAGGAAGTATTTTATGGAACACCCTACCACATGATATTAGATCAAAACCGTCTCTTAGCTCCTTCCGACAATCCCTCGAAATAATGTTGACATACACATAAAAAAGATGGTCCATAGACATGACGGAGCATTATTTCCTGTTGCACAAGAATTGATGTACTATCGCCCTCAAATATATGTTTATTAGATTAATCAAAATTGAATTTACAGAGGAAATGGACTTTGACTAGCAGTTTTGCTATTTTTCCATTTCCTATTAACCCTGTGACTTATATATGAATATATAAAGTTCTGTATATTTACATTTTTTGCAAAAAAAGGTAAATAAATTATTATTATTTAAACATTAGCTTCCACAAATTATCGTACTCACTCTTCACTAGTCTCTATTATTGACTTCAGGTTGCGACGTACGAATTCTGTCGTCGTCCTTTCTGTCTCTCAACTACTATCTGTCTGTTGCATAGCTTGTTGTTTCCAAAATACTGAAGTTTTTCATACAAAGTTTTTTTTATAGTAGCATAGCAAATTAGCCTCATGAATTTCCGGAAATGCGTGTAGACAGGCACGGTCATCGATTTTTAGTTATTTCCAACAATCTATAGAGCAATGTAAAATTTACAATCAAAGCAGACACGTGCACAACGTCCAGGCCGAGATAGCAATCGCCACTGGCGGCATCGTTTATATATGCTGAAGATTCAGTTCAGTTCGGTAAATACAAAAGTATATCTTGATTATATGACATAGGCTGTCATGTATATCAGTGCATTTCACACAAAAATAAAATCAACTGTTTGTTGTCTTTCGTAAATACATTTATTATCGTTACATAGTTCCCAGCAAACTGATCAGAGTGGAGTTTGCGCAGTGGGACCTAGAATAATGCAAATAATTAGTCTTTGATTGATAAATTGCGTCCGCCTCTGCAATGAATTCACGCACTGCGCTGTTTGTCACAAACACACAAGAAATTATATGTTCTTAGTCATACACTTAAACCAAGTCATTGCAAACTACCAAATGACCTAATTGTTTCTATAATCCCTTTCCGAAATGTTCAGACTTGTATAATTACGTTTGCCAGGCGGATTTATGGCTTTACAGTGACATGTCTCCAGTCCGACGGAACTTATTTACATCATAGAGACTATAGGTTCTGAGTGCAGGTGTCCAAATTCCTCTGTATCGCAGCGTCAGTACTGATAAAGGCTGAACTAAAAGGTGACCTGGCTAAGGTCAATAAAGACAAACAATTCGCCGCCATTCTGACAATTGCCACAACTGTCATTCACTAAATTGAATAGATCTAGGTTCCCCAGAATCTTCCGTCAAATCAAAAAAGAATGAAGTAAACCACTAAGTTGTCATTTTCAATACCCAATTGAGCTATGTCATTACACGAATTATATTGTTCTGATATCTAGAAGAGTTGTGCAGTGATGTCATAATGAATTCATGTATAGACTATGTAAGGGGAAAACCCCACCAACCCATATGGGAATTACATTATTCGGGACAGGGAGTAGTTTTCTTTTATTTTACGGCTTTGAACTTTGCTTGCTTGTGCTGTCCAGTGAAATAGAAATACGTTGAAGTTTGTTGTATTTGACGTTTTATACAACTTTAAGAAAAGAACTCTGTAACTAAAGCATTTCGACTTTTCATACACCCACAGGTTACTTAGCGATGAGGAAGTAGACATGAAATAACTTCAAAACTATAGTATGATTTGAGATTGTTAACAGGGCTGTGCTTATCACACTCATTACGGCAACTCCCGATATGAAAGCCCAGGCAAATTTAAAATATGCATGCACGCTTCAGTAATGCTGTAGTAAACTACAAAGCAAAATAACATTTGCCCGTGTGACAGGCCCTGTACAGACCCTGACACAACCTTGTGGTACAGGTCTGTGTAAGCAAAGATCCCGTTGCTGTGACAGGGGGTTATGTACAGGTCTGTGGCTAGTGCTGTGACGACATGGTTATATTTAAATAATAACACATGAGAACGAGGGCAATATCACGATTTATTGCCTGCCCAAGGGATGGTGGTCATGATCGAAATATTGATGATGCCCGAGCCGTAGGCGAGGGCATCATCAGTATTTCGATCATGACCACCAGCCCGAGGGCAGGCAAAAAATCGTGATATTGCCCTAGCTCTCATGTGTTATTATTTTTATTACACCGAACAAGCAAACATGCAAAGAAACAAAAACACAAAGACTTCTTCGAGTACAGTTCGCCTTCTGAGTCCGGACCTCAGCGTAAAATGTTTTCAGTGCCGAGTCTAGGGTTGTCGCTAAAGTTTGCCGATCTCCTCGGTGGCGTATCCAAATTTGTTGCTTGCATAGTCGCTGAACACAGAAATTGCATTCCTTGTTGCCATTTTCGTTCGTTTGCTGTTTACTTGCACCAAAATATAGAAATAACGGACGACGCGCTGACCATTAACGTTTATTTCTGGGCAAGGGCGAGAAGAAAGCCAAAATTTGGCTTTCCTCGAGCCCGCGCCCACAAATAAATGTTAAAGGTCAGAGCGGGGTCTGTTATTTCCATTATATTATCAGCGAACCCAAGAAAACCGTCAAAATTTCCGAAAATTTCAGGAGCGAACGACAACTGGGCCCAGGAACTGAGCAATACTGTCACGCGCGCTGTAAAAATTGGCAAATCCGGAGATGTTTTCAGAAAAAAGTATCTCAACTTGACCTACAAGTGCTCCATTTTATTTTGTGATTGATTATGATTTACGTTTGAGCTGTAAAGTTACAATACTTTGAGTTGTTAATCTTATTATTCAAATTCACGGGCATATATACAAACCATTACTGTGTATTTGTGGTCAGTCACGTGGTTTAGCTCGACCAATCAAGATGCGACGGGCAGGGCATGGTAATATAATATCGCCTAACTGTGCCGGCGACAGCTCTGCATGACGTTTCGCAGCCATAAGTTGCCGACTGCAATATGCAACAAGCGAACAATTTGTTTTGCGCAGAAGGGATGCGCAGTAAGTAAAATGACGTCATCCATGTAATATCAAATGCAGAGGGCATCATCAAGTTCGCAGAGGGCATCATCACATTTGCAGAGGGCATCATAACGTTCTTTTACATGTCACGTGAGTCGTCTTTAACCAATGGCAGTGCACGCTGAATGAGTGAGGTGTTATATACAATGTTGTATACACATTGATGTGACAGGGCTTCAAATTTCCGCCTGTCGCATCACTGTATTTACAGGAATGTACACAGCAATGTGGATGCAGACCTGATACAGGGTCAATATTTTAATGTGCATACAAATATGACTATATTTATTTGTTATCACAATTTGCGCATTTTCCGAAAATATATACCTCTAAAATCTGACAAATTCTCAGACCTTGTAACAGGCCCTGTGAATTCAACACTGTCACATTACTGTTCGTAGACGAAATTTTTCATTTGACAAGCGTAATTCCATTTCCATTTCGCGCTCCATTCAGATTATAGGGCATATACACTCAAACTTATATTTTATTGGTTCGTGTATATACGCGCCATACTTGGTCACCATTTAAATTCCGCTTGAATTTTTTGATATCTTGGTCATTCTGTTTTCCGTTGATTGTTCTGATCAAATGTCATAAGGAATCCCTCTACGTTGAAAGAAAACGAAAAATTGTAAGCATATTACTTCAATGAATACACAATTACAGCGAAGTCAACGATAAATAGTGAAATGGGTCGCTTTTATATTTGGAACTTTAGATTACTTGTATCCAGAAAGGCTTTCCCATAGTGATCAAAGTGGTCTAGATAGTCGTCTCTGAGATATTCGGAGATACACCGTCCATTTTCGTATCCGTAGTCGTTCTCATTCATGCACTTTCCATCTTCATCTGATCACAAAATAAAGCACATAAAGCTTCATAATGTTACCTTTTCAACCAAACTTTAGTAAATGTTACAGTAGTTGGTCGAACGTGAATCAGGTACAAAATTTTGGTGCTACTGACACACGGATGAGATAGACATGTATTTGTGGATTTCAGTGACCATGAGATAATTATCTACTCAACACAATCAAAGAAAACAGTTAGCGGCGTGTCATTTATTGTATCTCAATATAACTTGACATGTAGAACAGTGCATAGATTCCTCTAAACCCCTTTTCGTTTTGATTAGCATCCCATTTCCCGTGGTATACTATGCCTAGCAGTTTACCGTCACTTAATAACTTGAGAGGTTGCTGCGAGGGTGTCCACGATTGTCTCCACAGAGGTAGGGCCAAGTAATCTACCCGTTGAGGGGTTGCTGCAAGAGTGCCTACGAGTATCATTGAGGGTGTACGAGTAGAAAAAAAGGTAAAAACAAATTCCCCTCAGGCAGGGAGAATAGTACCCTTGTGCCAATTAGGTCTACATGCAGCCTTGGTTTCGAGGCCTCGTGTAGGGGCACCTTCAAAGTTGGCGTGTCGGTATGCTGTGTAAATGTCCACTTTTAATTTGAGAGAGTACCTTGGCTTTTCAGTAGAAAAACACAAATCACGCATATCCCCTTATCTACCACCTCTTGAGTAACTTTAGAAGGTGTCCCTCGACGGGACCCAACAGATCGCGGCCCGACTATCAGTCGGTTAGGGAATGGGGAAATGAGGCATGGTGTCTAACGGAATTTAGTTTATGTATGAAAGAATATATTTACATAGTATTATTTGTGTGATAAGAAACTAAATGACCGTGGCATTCGATTTAATGTTTTGAGACAAGATAAATTAAATTAAATGTATGATACAACACAGGATATAAGTAGTGGGTATAAATCATGAACATTGTTTGTGTATGGTAAAACAATTAAAGGTATAGGTGAAGCTTTGTATGGGTGTGATGAAATCACACTGATTTTGGCAGGCCGACCCAATCCTATAATAATGGATTATATCCTTGAGCGAAGTGATAAGGCTTTAAGCATCGGGATGCAGGAAACGTCTCCGTAGTCAGCGCATTGCACTATAATGAAGCCGTAGACTCAAGTCGTTGCATAAAGCATTGATTGTTTGAAATCGGCTATTATGTCTGCCTTTTCATAAAGGGAGTATATGTTGTTCCAAGAAAACTTTGTGTCCGGTGTCTGAGTAGAGCTGACATTGATGCAGTCCCCGATTCGCGAATCGCATTTATCGCAGCTATACATACATATACTCACTATATTACTTAAATTACCGAAGTTATGCGAGCTACCGAAAACTTGACAATGTTTTTCGTAAATTCTTTCCGCGTTATCAGTGTCAAGCCTTCACCTGCTACGATATTTAACGATGTATTTATAAATTTGTATCAACCCTCGTAAACCCTTCACTCATAATCAGTCAGGCTTGAAAAAAGATTTGTGTCTGGCCTTAACTCCTAAATATATCGCTTTACGATGTTGACGGCACCAGTGTGGCGGTGCATATCTACATGCACACTACCAACTAAATGCAGGTATTCAAATTCCTCTGTATTTAAGTATCAGTACTGATAAAGGTTAAACGGACTGGTGACCTGAAAAGGGTTAATCAAACCAAATATTCTGCCGCCATTAGCATCTAGCTCTAACATCGCCGTCTCTGTCGTCAATAGATGATTGAACTACACATATTGATCACGTTTCCCCAGAGTCTCTCATCAAATTGAACGTAGACATAACAATCTCAATCGTCATTGGATTCGTTTTATTGCAGTATCGAGGGGCATGAAGCACTATCTATATACAGACTTGGCTTGGGAACTTGTAGAAGCCCCACATGTGCATTACGTCATTCGGAGCAAGGAACGGATGCTTATTACCCCGGTCTTTTCGCGGCTTTCTACTTTCGTCACATGTGCTTTACTGCAAATTAGAAATAGCTCGTCTTCAAACTTTGCTGTCCTTGACTTTATACAAAAGAGATTTTACACTCAACGATGCGTGCACCAACCAAACCACTCAGTCACTGTGCATATCGACATTTCATAAATTTTGGTGACAAATTGACGAGTAAGCAGAAGTTGTCGAAAATTCCGAACGGTAGATTTATTAGAGATTGCTTGTCACCCTTTTATGTGTGCATGCTTTTCTCTCTCAGTGCTTAACAACTTAGTTATATGAAGCATTGATAAAATCGATTGTTTAGTACGCTACTTATAATCACAGTTTGTAGCTTTATTGACGGATGATAAATCACAGTAACGATACAGGGTGCAAAGGTTGTGTCAAACTGTCGCTGATTCAAAGTAAATATTTTGATGAAACAAGGAGACACTCAGAACACGTTTATTCAGATATATTTTGTGTAGTTCGTCACTTTGCAATCATGTGTATGCATAAAAGATGAGTTTTATAATCGTTGTGTCACAAATACGTACAGAGTAAGTGTTAGACACTGCAGTTCACCAAATATAATGGACTGGAAGATCCGTCGCTCGAGGGCGCTCTCTACGGTCCCCTTCTGAGTTCAATAAATATTTAACAACACCAAAACAGCTGTAGGCGAGATACTGAGACTAACGTTCTTTCATCTAGCTGCCGCATGTGACAGCCCGCGTCCAGTCGTAGGAGGAGGGGAGTGAGGGAGCGTCCTCAGCGACGGATCTTTCAGTCTACAAAATTATAAATGATACAAACTATGATTCAGGAACGTAAGTACAATAGCGGGTTCAAGTCACGTAAAATGAAGACACCGCTGTAATATGGGTACTCGCTCAAAGCTTCAAAAATTAGTGTTCAAAAAGCTATTTCTATGTATACAGAAAGATAAATGCTGAGGGGATCAGTTTCAATGAAGAAAATTATCAATGACAATAGAATAAATACTTGTAAAACTGTATATACATTTTCACATAATTATGTTCTCATTCAATTTCTTAAGACAGCATTTTCTAATGAAGAGATAAAACTGCTGAAATCTTGATTTTGATTTTAAATAGTTTTAAGATTAAAAGTCTTTTCACTCTGATGAATTATAACAATTCAGTCTAAATCGACAGAAATTAGTATTTTCGTTTGATATAGAAGTTATTATGAACCTTAGCTGGGTCGTTCTTGTGATACATGTTATAAGTTTCTTTAAAGGATGGAGTTGTTGATTATTGGTCATTTCTATTCTTCCCCTGGTTATGTATGACTAATGTCTGTCATTTGCCGAAATAGTTGTTCAAGGCATAATACAAGCAATTATTATTTACTGTTTTTTTTCCAAATAAACATTATCTTGTTCCTTAGATGTTGTATCTAGTACTCAATTTAGAAAGGCGAACGCGTCCAATGATGTGAAGAGTATTGAGTCATAAAACGTCACCATAACTGTGAGCACATCCCCTGCTGTGTGAATACTTTCGGCACAAAATGTCATCAAAACTGCAAATCATCGACCAGAATAAACATAATCAGCGATACCAGTACTGTAAGAAAAGCAAGTAAAACATGAGATCCTTGCACGATCACTGAACAATATCAGCGATAACGAATGCTATTCTCCGGAGGTTTCTCCCTATGACTATCGCGCATATTATCCATGAAATCCCTCAGCACTTAAGACTTTAAATGTTCTATTTCAATAATTTATTGTTTTTGAGAGGGTTAAAATCATAATATTTTGTTGTATGATTTTTGGTCTTGGTCTAGGAGACAGAGTTTATGTAAACTTAATTACAAGATGTTTCTTACGTATCGTAGTCCTTTTAACTATGCAGGCCCAAAACTCAATTTTGAAACTCCGGGTCCGTATGTAATGCTTACTTTGATTTCTCTGATCTAAGGCATCCCTCTACGTGGATAGACAGCGAACGAAATTTCAACACATTAATCTTGCAGTTAACATAAAATTTAAGGAAAATGAATGATCAATACAATTGATGATCAATACATATTTTATTTGTGGATTTCCAGCCACTTACCGACTGCAGTACTTGTAAAGCGCGAGGCTTTCCCATGGTGATCACAATGGTCTAGATAGTCGTCTCTGAGATATTCGGAGATACACCGTCCATTTTCGCACCGGTAGTCGTTTTCATTCCTGCACTTTCCATCTTCATCTGATCACAAAATAACGCACATAAAGCTTCATAATGTTACCTTTTCAACCAAGATTTGATAAATGTTAGAATAGTCGGTCGTATGTGAATCAGGTACAAAATTCTGGTGCTACTGACGCACAGATGAGATAGACATGTATTTGTGCTTTTCAGTGACCACGAGGTAATTGGCTACTTTACACAATCACTGGGCAAAATAAACTGCGTGTTCTTCATTGTACGCCAATCTTACCTGACATGTAGAACAGTGTATAGATTCCTTTGAATCCCTTTTCGTTTTGAATAGCGTCACTGATGTGCATTTCAAGTGTAATTCTGCCGCTTGAGACGAAGCCATTCCCATGATGCCCCTGGCACACTATCCCAATTAGTTTACCATCACTGAAGATCTTTATCATTTCCAATCTATTGTCACATGGCGTAATGATGCCTGTTCGAAGAAGAGAAAATGTTATTCGATGATTTGTATCGTATATTATCAAATTTTGGATTGGTGATGTACTAATACTATAATATTTGTAAAGCTGGGAAAATCGCGAATCATGTTCCTTTACAACGACTTCACACAAAGGTTATAATACACTGGTTTCTGTGTTGTTAAAATATCGTAATATTACTCCTTGACATGTAAGGCATTACCCTAAATCAATTATACCTTGCTCTTACATACACTTCACTCCAAGGCTAGGGAAATATCCTTCAAACGCCTCAGATAAACATTCCCCCTAACTTCATATGTATATCCCTATATAACTCATATCATCTAAAGCTGTCTGACGACATACACAGTTTTACAGAATGATGAATACTTCTCAGCTCTAATGTATCAACTTGTACTTTACCTGAGTGGAAGTCAGGTGAATACGTTGGCCAGGGCATGTCGTCTTTCAACCAGCAGTTCTTGCTTCTGGTATCAAAGCCGTAAGACACGCATGCATCAGTTTCATTACAAAGCTGACAGCATTCTTCCACTTCATTGACCTTATGAGCAAATCCATCGTTTATGTCTGAGCCATGTCTTCCTGTGTAAGATTCGATGTTGCAATCTGGATCTGGAGATATTAGTCGACAAACGCTGTAAAATTCAACCCGTATGCAGCAACATATATAGTATAAAACACATCAATGACCTTCAACGTAAAATGCAGATTTATGAAAATTCAACTCAATCAAAGAAAACACTCAAAAGACTTGTTAAGTTTATCTAAAAGGAACCAATCTAGCTGCACCTATGCAAGCGGTCGATATCGCATAGAAGACCACCAAACTATGAGAATGACAGAAATAAAACAGGCCACAGCAGCTCAAAGGTCAGACTTAAAGCCTTTTAAACTACCCGCACTTTGATCACACTTACAGTCATAACAACAATAACAACAAAATGAACGGACAACATAAACAATCAAACATAAATACTTACATAAATAACGCACAAACTTGTCCGCATAGCTACGTACCTAAACACACACACTGTACACACATACGTACGTACATGAGCTACATCCTACCTTGATCAATCTCCTCAGATAAAGTGATATCTGTAAATTTTACGTATGTTTGGTCGTAAACTCCGTCGTTCCTGATATCGATCTCGTATTTTTCTTTCACAAGTTCGGAACCGTTCGGGTAGGCTCGGTGAGAAGACAGTTTACCACCCCTTGCCTTTGTTTCAGCATCTTCCTTGACTGCAGGACACAAAGGTCAAGTAAGTTAGGAGTGGAATCGTGTAATATACCAAATTATTTTATGGAAATGAAAAGATAGCATAACACTACTGTTGTCAAGTCAAGGTTCTGGTGGTTGGACAAATGCAAAGGATATCAGCAATATCGTGTGACTTTTTTTATAGAAACTGTTGTGTTGCTTTCCATGGTTAAGTAATGGTTTTAAATAGCGCGTTATGATTTTCAAAAAAAATCATGTAATAATATGCAATTACAGCATAGCTCCGCACCGCACCGCACCGCACCGCACTGCACCGCACCGCACCGCACCGCACCGCACTGCACTGCACTGTACTGTACTGTACCTGCTTTACAATAGTGTAATGTACTGCAATGTACTACTCTGCACTGCACTTTACTGCACTACATTGTATTACACAGTACGTTACTGTACTATACTGTACTGTACTGTACTGTACTGTACTGTACTGTACTGTACTGTACTGTACTGTACTGTACTGTACTGTACTGTACTGTACTGTACTGTACTGTACTGTACTGTACTGTACTGTACTGTACTGTACTGTACTGTACTGTACTGTAGTATCTTGTACTGTATGGTGCTGCGTTAGGCTGTGCTATGCTGTGATGTACTATTCTATATTTTGCCGTACTGAACGGTACTTTACTGTGATGTGATGTGCTGTGGTTTGGTGTAGTGTGGTTACTGTATTGTACTGTACAGTACTCTTCGTGCCCTACACTACTGTAGTGCACTGCACTGTAGTGCTCTGCACTTTGCTGTGTTGTGCTGTGATGCGCTGTGCTGTATCGTAATGTACTTACTGAACAGTTCTGTCAAGTGGTGTTACTGGGGTGTGGTGTGGTGGGGAATAGTGTACCACACCGTACTTTAATATAATGTACTGTACTGTAATGTGCTGTACTGTACTGTACCACACTGTGCTGTGCTGTGCTGTGCTGTGCTGTGCTGTACTGTGCTGTGCTGTGCTGTGCTGTGCTGTGCTGTGCTGTACTGTACTGTACTGTACTGTACTGTACTGTACTGTACTGTACTGTACTGTACTGTACTGTACTCTACTGTACTCTACTCTACTCTACTCTACTCTACTCTACTCTACTGTACTGTATTGCATTGCATTGTACAGTGATGTATCTTATCATAATGTGATTCACTATTCTATACCGTAAGGCTCTATTGTAACTTGTCCCGCACTTTTCTAATGTCCGAGCTACGAGGCGTTGCGTGTACAATACAGACATGATCGTCATTTTTGACGGTGTATGGGACGCCAGGAATTACTGGCAAACAGCCAGGTTAAACAGACCTGTGTAATCAGTCCTTGTCGATAGGGGTGTACCATCATCTTGAATGGGCGTGACCGTCAAAAGGAAACCCTTAGCAGCGTTTGACCCGTCTGATCTGAACTTTAGGAAAATTCGCCGCCCAGTTGTTGTAATTGACCCTTGCGTCTTGTTCCCGCAATATTTACCGAGAGGCGGACCAGTTTCGTCACTTCCGTCGAACACTGTGAGGTAGTCCTTCTTACATTCCTCTGACATTTCCAACTCAAAATCTGACAAGTTCAGCTATGTAATGACATACCGACAGAAAGCATATTATATTAACATGTGCTTCCTTAAAATGATATTTTGCACATCGTCTAGCATATGTCAATGTTTTTAACGATTCGAAACTAAGAAAAATATGCCAATTGATTTAATTCAAAAATAGTAAAGTGAAATTTCGACATTTATCTTTAACCCGTAGTAATCTTACCATTATAAGTTGTCCCGTTCCCGCTATGTAAGAATTTTCACATATTTTGTAGATCGGGTAATCTTTTCGGTAAAAAGGTGATTTGGCATCTGTTATTTTGGTAATATTTGTCCGTTAATTGCATTCAACTGAATAAAAATGAAAAAAAAAAACAACAACAGCAAAATGAATTAGCTAGTAACAGACTTTCTATGTATGCAGATGCATTGTACATGAATGAATGGTGCATTCGCAATAAGGGTCCAGCGGTGTAATTTTGCGATATTAAAGCAAACAGCAAGCCAAAAAACAGAAACGGACAACAAACAAACAAACAGACAGAAGCAAACAGCAAGCCAAAAAACAGAAACGGACAACAAACAAACAAACAGACAGACAAACAAATTAGAATGAATGAATGAATGAATAAACACACACACAAACAAACAAACAAACAAACAAACAAACAAACAAACAAACAAAATTATATGTTATCCGGAGCTCTTTACATATTCCATATCAAGTAATATTATTGTTTTACAAAAATGAAACCCTTGTAACGTCATTCAAATATTGATTTCCCTACATTAAGATATTGCCTATATTTCTCACCATCATAGAAGTATTTTCCAATGAATCCCGGAGCACAGACACATTCGTATGATGTCCCATTCTGTACACACCTCCCGTTATTTTCACAGGGTTGTGTAGGACAAATCTCGCCGTCTTTACCTGCTTCGCGATAGTCAGAGTAAGAAATACAAATGACTCAACATTATTTGTTTATTCATGTAGTCACACAAAGAAATAACACAATTTGACTAATTTGGGATAATTGTATTGTGAAGTAAGGTCGTTTTGACCTACAACTGTAACCTAATCTGCTTTTCTTTTGAAGTTACACACTTGTTTTTTTTTTATGAGTAGTTTGTAATATTGCAAAATTCAGCTAAATTGCACCAAACAATTTTAAGAAATTAAAAAAATATAAAGATCAAATTATCCCAAATTATCTCCAATCGTATTAAATATTTCTGTTTTAACATCAACGTCTACTTTTTTGAACAAATAAGAAAATTGAGAGGTCCACACCTATCACTCTACTCTATAGTGTTGAGTCGTCTTAGATTTTTTCTGGAAACAAAGGAAGATAAGCATTGTTAACATTCCGCTGATGTTGTAGGAGGGCTTGTGGTTATAAGTGACGATTGCTATTATTCTCAGGCCGTCTTCACGTTTTCCACACTTGGTCAATTAGGTTAGTGTGCTGTCAATAACAAAATAGGATAAATAAGCTTTCCCTGCAACTTACCTGTTACTGCACGCAATAGATTGATCAGAGCTACCAGGTAGACTGCAGTTGCCACCTCATCATATTATCTCTGTCTGCTGACAAAAGAGGTATGTTACATTAAAAAATGAGTAATAATGGTCAAATGGCAACGTGCTAAAACGATATTTGAACTGAACACGTCATACTATACCCTCCAAGGACTTCATCTAGGAACGTACTGGGGACAAAATTACGAAGCGATCTCATTCATTCGTTGACATTAACGTTTGAAAACCAGAAACCAAAATCGAGCTGTCACGCTCAATGGAAGTTCACTCCTGAAAATGTTGTGTACAAAATAAGATCGTGTCATTTTAATTCACTAGTTGAATCCGGTACACAAACGTCAATGATAGTTTTAGGGAGTCTTAATTAGCAAAAGTTGTTTGTTTTTATGACTTTCCTCCATGAGCTATTTGTTGCCGATGCAAGTTCGTTCCTTAACCTTTACTATCGTACATTGCGATGAGGCACATACGTTGCATGAATTGCCACCTTCCCTTGTTTGAACAGAAGGTATGTGCTAATATAACGTAGAACATTTTAAGGTAGAACGCTCCTGGGGGACAGATATCCGGGCTCTCAAACGTTTATAATTCTAATCTGATTTACCACTTGTGGGGGCTCATTTTAAAGCTCTTGAAGTAAGAAAAAACTTTTATTGTCTTAATTTTTGTGCAAATCGAACATTCAATTTTACCCATGGAGTTAATACAGGAATTGCAGTCATTTTGAATTTTAAATATCGCAAATATTAGCATATATATTGCGTGGTGACCCGTTATTTTATTGTTGATTTGGTAAGAAAATGCCATTAAGAGAATGTCATGTAAGTGATTCGTTTAGGAAAGTTTAAGCAACAGTTACGTATTTCACTTTCAAGACGCATACTACCTTAAGGACGGAAATAGCTCAACTTAAGACCCGAAAGCCATGTTTCCCCTAAAAGGATGTATGTTTCAACTCACATCAGTGGTATGCTGACATTCAGATTCATGTTAAAGTCGTGATACCTAGGAATTTGTCCACTAGACCATGGGTCGCCGCTATTTCATCCCATCTTTAATCGATAGATATTGAGATACAACGCTTAAGAAAGTGAAGACCACTAAAAATTGTCGAAGTAATTAACATCAAGACATGGTGGTGACATTTTGTAAAACATATGTAACCGAACTGCGATAGCGATAGTTTTATTTGGCCAATATCAGTCGAGTGGGCGTAATGATTATAGTATCATGCATATCGGCGAGAAATTCCCTTCGGCGGAACTTTTGGCTGAAATTACAATATACAGTGACTCCCAGCTGTAACAAAATTATATCATTTCATAAAGAAAGCATTAAACATCGTATTAGTTATTACCCCGTGTTTGTTGTGGTTATGTCGGAATGAATTTACAGTTAACTAGATATTCAATTTCCAATGTTTTTTGAAAATACACATCGGTGTCTTCGGTAAGTAAAGATAATATCAAAGATCGATATTGTTACTCGAGACGCGGTCATACCATGATGCGGCCTAGTCTTTCAAATGGTACTTACATCTAACATTGTACACAACGAAACAAAGCAACTTACCCTGAACTAATAAACTAGCCTACATCAACATTTTATATCGAAGGGCTCTTGCACTTTTCTTTTGAATATCAAAAATGGAGTGAAAAATCTATTACAGAAAGGATCATAACTTCAAGAACAACCGACTGTGAAAGTTTGGTAGAATACCGACTAATAGAAATATACAGGCATGCAGTCTGTAAAATGTGTAAAACAACATGACCAAACAAACAAACAAACAAAAACAAATGAACAAACAAAAAATTCCTACGACACAACATAGAGGCTGATTTCAAAATGAAAGTAAATGTGAATTAGCCTAATTTGTATAACCGGCGCCAGTTGTTGCTTGACCTTAAACTTGACCTTTGGAATCATTATTAAATGTACCGACTTGGCGATTGTCTGCGGAGTTTAATACGAAATGTATATCTTGCGATAGTGAGGGGACAGCATAACGCCTCTGTTCGTTGTAATGTAGATGTTTACGTTTATCAAAATCGATCAACGCCGTCGCCACAAACGTGTACATAGGTGTCATTTACAGATTATCTCCAGAACCTGAGACATCGCGAACAACTACTCTTTCGATATAATGTCATTTTACGTGAATCCTGACCAAGGCAGATTAAATGCAAGAATCCATTTTCAGAAAAGGTTCAGAAAATGTATTAATACTTACTTTAACGTCAAATGCACGAAAAAGGAGGCACACAATTACCTCTGGTTGTCATGAGAACTGCCTCTCCTTACGATCTCAGTGAAGATTTTCCTAGAGAGCAACAAATCTCTGTAAGCGGTCGGTTATGACATATCTATTCCAATTCTGATGTGATGTATAGAATATATGTCTCTAATTCGTGTCAAAATAACGACGTTATAGTTCCTGGAAGATGTGTATGCTGCCTTTGTATACTTGATGTGAGGGGGTTTACGTGTTTCTATTCTGAGTACGTCAGTTCGGGGAATCCCCACCAGAGTGTAATTTGGATAAGCGAGAATATTTGCATGATGTAGAACGCGCATGCGTATATGTAGGCCATGTCTAAGCGACAACAGTTTGGTGTATATCAGCAACTCATACGGTATTAAAGTGTCATTGAGGTCATACACAACAGGTCATTAGTAATACTGTGTTCAACTTTAACCCATAGTATACACACTGGTGACCCTTGTAGTGCTTTAACTGACATAAATGCCACTTAGCAGGGGGTGGGTGTGCCATACGCATAGCTTAGTCGATTTGAGAGTGTCACAAATGGGTTGAACTAACATGTAACGCAGAAGCTAATGCTCAAAGAGAACTGGACCAGTACAATAACAACTCAAGTCTTATGTACACACAGTGACACCTCACAAAGGTAGTATTGTTTTATTGAGTTACTTAATGACTGAAAAATTAATTACACACTCTATGGAAACATCGCGTCCTGGTATTTTATTGGCTAAAGCAAATCACATGACTACATCATGAAGTCTTGCTTTGTGAGAAACCTCAGAAAATTCATAAACAAATCTTGAACATAATTTTAATCTGAGGTTGTTGTGGATTTTCTGTTTCCACTCTGCATGACGGTTTAATTGATTACACCTGTCAAGATAGGAATAATGATTTAGTAGCAGTGATTATGCAGCATTGCTGGGGACGTGACGACAACTATATTTCTGCAGTCGGGTCAACTCAACGAAATGGTAGTGAAGCACCACAAACGTCGTACCATGACCCGAGCAGACCTTTTCACAGCAATAGGCAGCGCCCTCACAGTGTCAATGCGTCGTTATATCCGTCCACGATATACCTCTCTGGTTCGACCTGTTCACTTCATATATGCACGCGCTATCGCTCGTGCATATATGAAGTGAACTGGTCTAAATATCATGGTAAGCAGTAGCTGAGTGTGCCGCTTTATTGCTTAAATATTTAATGCAGTTGATTTTACTGTAACGGCTACCGTTTATGAATTGAGTGTAGCAGCCTCTACGTATAGAGTGATGCACGTGAATCTTCTTTTGCAACCATCCTTTTTTACAGGTTACTAAGTAATACTTACAGCAAAAGGTGATAGAAAATATAATCTTACCATATTGATTGATATAATAATCTTGCTAAGTGGCAATTATCTATACTAATAATCGTGTATTTCCTACTAAAAATATTGAGGGAGTTTTGTTTCTTATCCCAAGTCTATTTGTATAAATGATGCGGCAAGACTACTCCTTACTTAAGTTTTGAGATCGCAAGATCCAGCTAAAGATACAAAACAAAAAAAAGATTGCTTACATCCATTTCGTAGTGTTTACTAGCAGGAAATTAAGTAGAATTCATTCATTTTTTCAGAAAAATATTGTCAAGGAGACACATGTGAGTCAAGTTCTATATTTTCCTCTCTGCATTTGTAGCCGACTGTCATATGTTTGTATATTATTGATTTTTGAAAATAGAGGCTTACGCGGGTAACTAACATTGTTGCCATAGTGGATGTAACTGTGCTTTGTTTTGCCTTAAATCCTGGGGCGGGGCTCTATTAAATGAATCACATATGTTATTACGTTAAATTCCACACCAGCATTTTAGGAAATACACAGACTACCACTAATTGTTCTTAAAAATAGACATGCTCGTGAGGGCATATTGCCTTAAACCTTATTCAAATTGAAAATATATCAAATTATAGTCTTTCAAGGTTCACAGCGTCAGAAAAACAATCTTTCGATTGAGAATCCTTATGGACTTTGCAAATGTTGTGCCTATCTGACATGAGTGTACGCTAAATAACATATTTTAAAAATTGTCGTTTCTTTCAATCATGTACAGTAGTAGGGAAGACTCTCAACTACTGTCTGTTTTCAGATAGTGGATATTTCATTGGACATTTCAGAATGCTCTGCTGTTAATATATAATTTATTAGAACATCGTTATACAAGATTCCAAATATACTTATTATCTTTCACCTTCCTATACTCTTTCGAATTCGTCAGCAATTACTGGGATCGTTTTTGTCCTGCTTA
Organism: Ptychodera flava; assembly: GCF_041260155.1. Lineage (NCBI taxonomy): Eukaryota > Metazoa > Hemichordata > Enteropneusta > Ptychoderidae > Ptychodera > Ptychodera flava. The sequence goes on from NW_027248376.1 coordinate 385,558, forward strand.
TCGTTATCGGAGTTGCTGTTACTCTCGTACATACGGAGGAAGAATTCACCGGTAAGGGGAGACTCAACTGCATTTCCATATACCCTTATATGTACTTCTTACTTATAATAGCAAAGAATTTCAAATAACATCAAATCTGTCTGTCTTTCTATCTGTCCGTATCTACGACATCTCTATATCTATCTCTCCGCCAATTTTTTTCCATCTGCAAGCTTACACATCTCTCCGTCTATCTGTTCGTCAATTCATCTCTGTCCCCCAGTCTACCTATATCCGTGTATCTGTCTACTTACGAAACGTTCGACTGAAATGGATTCTGAAAATAATGATCTTGTCTCTTTGGGAAAGCAGATTACCGTAGGAATGCAGTACCTGGCCTCCAAGTCGGTGAGGGCGCTATCCTGTGGCATATCTCTTGCAAACTGCTATCAGCGTTGTTTTTATTAGAGTATAATTGCATTCATTTCCAAATGTCTCCTATGATGCACCTTTGCACGAATTCAATTTGTGCTGAACCTTAAATCACAACAAAAGTGTTATCCGTCACCGACAACAGCAACATCAAATCCAATGTCAAATAAGGTGTTGATAGATAAGGCCTATGGGCATTTACACTTGGGGTTTTTGTTTTGTTTTGTTTTATTTTGTTTTTGTTTTTTGTTTTGTTTTTTATTGACACTTATGTAAATGCCACTTACTTGAGAAAAAGGTTCACGGCACAGAACATGCTATTTAATAAAACAACGAGGTATTGGCTATTTATGACTCCTACATCGTAATTGGTGTTTGTCTCGAGTCGAATTTTCTAGTTATATGAAATGCATCATGCATATTTAGTTTACATTCCTTTTCTTTTGACATTGATACAGTTTGTGCACGGCGAACTTGCTGCAAAAACAGTTCTTCTATGAAAAGATCGGCAAACTTTTTAAGTTATCAAATATTGGTCTCAGAGGTGATGTGGAAATTGAAGCGATCAGAGTTAAAGAGGTAACATTACATTCTATGATATTTTCCTTTGTTTTACTCTACCGCAATCAAAAGAAAGGCGTTGATAATTTGTTTTGTTGCATACTTTCTGAAACCCTGCCTTTCATATTTAAATGAGAACTCGAAGAAAAAAGCACATTAACTAATAAGGAAGGAAGTTGGAAAAATATGCTGAAAGCTGAGGAAATGCCCATACAGTTTGAAGCCCAATGATATTTTGAGTTCAATTCTGTCATAGCGCCGGAATGTCAGGAAGCAAAAGGCAACCTTTACCACCCAATTAGTAAGAAAGCGGAAGTAGTTAATTTACCATCATTGTGCTGAAATACATTGCATTACAATTTACTGATTACCATGGAGATTTTTAATTTTGTTTCTCGTTTTTTTTAGCATCACACCCGCCAGCCAATACGTTGGTTTTCACCGGAAAACGGTCAGTTCAGGTGAAAATTCAACAACATTCAACGTCTGGTCCCTTGGTGTCGTACTGTGGGAGATCACTACGTTAGGTAAGTGTAGCTCGCAAAAGTACCAACGAAACATTTCAACTTGCCGGACGTTATCCTGTCTTCCAAATCTGTTATCCTGCCAGCGACTTCGGGCACACGGAAACGTTGTCAAACGCCTTCTTGTATCGCGGCTGTTTTCCCTTTTGATATTCAATTTTCCATCAACTTTGGGTATGTCGTTATGTTTTTCCGATTGAAATACGGCAAGACACCATACCCAACTGCCAAAAACGTGACCAAAGTGAGGGAGTTCATTTCAAAGTGATTTCGAATGAAGAGACCAGCTTACTGTGACGCTAAACTGTAAGTAATGACCAACAAATCTACCTCTATCTAATGTACTGTCCGCCTTTGTTGGGCTGATGAACAGACAATAGTTTATCGCAATGTTAATATAATGTTCACTACAATAAGTTATAAACACTGGAATGGAATAGCCTTGCATACATGAAAAGTGGCAGTTCTCGTGACAGTGAAAGCTACAAAAAACAGAAGCCAATTTGAAATTTTGTTGATGAATCACTGACACTAAATCACTAAATAACTGTGAATGTGCACGGAAATACCGGTCTATATGTTTTTGTACTGATTTTATATTTTCTTAAACGAATGTTACACGGAAACTCCATGAGGAATTCCTCACTTTTACTGAACTGGAAACCTATGCCTTTTGCGGTCAAATGCAGGCAGATGACACGCAAGTACCCCGCTGTACTTTTATAAGGCAGACAGATTGTGTTTTGCACATATGGCCATGGACATACATATTTCGAAAGAAATGGTCTCATATCAGCGAAAGAGCGATAACCAGACATTGGAATTATCATGACATTGACCTTACCTTCACCGACAGGTACTCCGTCATGACGAGGTGCTGGTCGGAAAACAAAGCCGAGCGACCGTCCTTTTCCAAACTCGTCATTGAACTTGAAGGCATGGCTAAAAGCACCGAGGTAAATGTTCTTTTTTTCGCTGCTAAATATGAGCGGTTCACTTGTGTCGAGCAATCGTCCCGTTCTTTATGACTTTTCCGATTTGAGTAAAGGCAGTTTTATCCTGCAAGGGAGATCACTGGTTGATGTTACTGGTCTCTAGTACATTAACTCTGATGCGAAAATTTGATAGCAATTTAATAACTGTTTTTTATTAATTTGGAAATAGGAAACTGTTCATGGTTTTGTCCCTCAGTAGTAGGAGCTATGGCAAACCAGAGGAAGTATCAACAACATTTTGTCATTCCTTGCATTCCAGGTTTTCATAGACGTCAAAAAGGCGTGTGCCGACACTCCAGACTATAAGAAGGCAGCAAATGAAAAGCGTTATGAAACAAAGTGATGGCACTGTGCGATTGGTTACCGATGGACGCTGAGTTTATTCGGCAGAGATCAGTGTGTACGTGACATGCAAAGATAAACATTTGAACGTCAGATCAGAAACTGCATAGGCAATATTCTTACAGACCCTACCTTCATGATGGATTCATCTTACATAAAATTATTTTTGGATATAAAATTATCAATAAAGTGCTAACAAGCTATTCACATCCAATAATGCAAGCACGAGGGATTAAGGAGAAAGTAGAAAGTTTACTTTCTGGTCTTCAGATTAAATTCAAAAGACAGAGAATACGTATACACATACATACATACACACATACATACATACATACATACATACATACATACATACATACATACATACATACATACATACATACATACATACATACATACATACATACATACATACATACATACATACATACATACATACATACATACATACATACATACATACATACATACATACATACATACATACATACATACATACATACATACATACATACATACATACATACATACATACATACATACATACATACGCTTACATACATACATACATACATACATACATACATACATACATACATACATACATACATACATACATACATACATACATACATACATACATACATACATACATACATACATACATACATACATACATACATACATACATACATACATACATACATACATACATACATACATACATACATACATACATACATACATACATACATATATACATACAGACATACAGACATATATACATACATACATACATACGCAATTTACATAATCTCTCAAAATTACTCACTCATGTGACGTCATCAATGACGAGAGATAACTTCTGGCAGATAATATATTTAGCACATTCATAGACCCACATTTTTATTTGTAATACAAAACTGCTTTCAAGAGTGAAGTAAGCACGTCCTTTTAATGTTTTAGTGTGGCGCCATGAGGTTGTGCAGTTGTAGTTGTTCAGGGTCACCGACGCACGGTCATCTCACAATTGTGTCTAGAACACACTTTCTGTAAAAAGTTTAATATGTCTGTGTGTCATTATCAAACGCTAATGGAAGGACAATGATCTATTGACGTCAGATACACAATTTATTTTAATGTAAAGGTCTTTCTTTATAAATACTACGAAATATATCGTTTCTATGCTGACCTGATTATACGTTGCTTATTATAATTCATTATTCATGTACAATATCTGCGAACGATGTGCAACGAAGTCGGCAGATAGTCCTCCGATAAATAATCTAGACTTGAGTTGCAACATTACAATATGAATAAAATTGCTATTAAAATGACTCGTTTCTTGTTGGGTTTCATACAACGAATTACACATGACAATCTCTGCAACAATATGACCACTCCTTATCTTGTACGATGCGCTCACATTTACAAGACCGAAAACTGGAATACTTATCTCCAGTTTCACTGCAGGTTGTAACCTGGCACACTGGCGACATTTGTTCAACACTCACAAGTATGATACAGAAGCAAGGTGTCGAAAGCGCGCTGTGAAGAAGTCGACAGAGACCGTCCTGCGAGATCAGCAACAGTGGTAAAGACCTTTGCAAGTGAATCAACTGAAAGTAGCAACTGAAATCCTGTACTGGATATTCGTCGGTTTTCAATTTTTATACAGCATCGTTCACAGTTACGTCCATGTTCTTTGAAGTCATTTGACATGAAGTTTAGGTATGCCTATCTGAAAATGGAGCTTTTCACATCGGCGACTCTACCTGTGAATATAGTATATGCTGTGATCGGGTTGTTAACACATAGGCTTGGGCACAGCCGATTTTTGTTCGATTTCATAAAATAAATAATACATGAAAGAATAAACAAAACCTTTGACGCACAATTTTGAAAAAGAAATAACATTTTACCGCTTACGTTGTACCTTGTTTGATTATTTTTTTATATAAATATCAACTACCCTCTCATGAACCCCCTGCTCGAGTTGTATCATCAAGTATTTACATAGTTGAAAATTAATTTAGGTGAAAACTGTGCTTTATTACATATGTACCACAGTTTATTTGCATCGAAGCGCGCACGTACTACCGGTATTTGCACTGCAGTGCAATACCAAAACCATTATGCCATTCCTTTATGTTAATGAGTATTTAACATTTTTGACCCAAAACTATTTTTGTTTGTAAACACAAAAATTGTCGTCTCCAAGATTTCATTTCACTTTGGTCCTATGCTAGTTTTCGTAAAATGGATGATATTACCGATAAAAAAATACGAAAAAGAAAATTGCATATACTTATCGTAGTGTGAGGATGATTTTATTATCCGGAAGAGCAGTTTGTCGTCAGCGAAGCAAAAACATTCACAGCGGGCTGCCATAACTGTGTTAACACTGTGGGGGAAAATAGAGTTTTTGATTGAGCAGATGACTTATGTCAAACGCGACTGTCTCTGTTTGATCTCTGACCAATTATAACGTCTGCACTAATTTGCATTTCACCTTAGACGTCATAGACCTTACGACACTGGACGACGTTGTGACAAGTCGATTTTGACTTTGACACCTCGCTTATCACCTCGCATTTCAACTGGTAAGTCAATCTTGGCTGATAGCGTTACAATATTCCGTAAAACGTGACAAGGTTTAACGTCTGCTCTCCCAAACCTGTTGGTTTGCATGTGACCGCTGACATATACAATTGATAATCAATATTTCAATTTTGCAAACGTCAAATGCGATAATGATAATACATTTACTCATTATTCACGTGCTGGAATACAAGTCAAGTTTATTTTATCTTGGTTCTTTGTGGGTTCCAGTAATTCGATGATGAGTACTGCGAGTTCTTAACATATATAGGCAGATTTTTTAAATTGATTTTTATTAATGTGTTGCTATACTATTGTTTACACAGGATTCGTCAGCCTATATCATAAAGCTCTATCCAACTCTTCCACTAGACATTTTGAATATCTTGTATCATAACTGTATTCGTTTGCAGTGGTCCTATTTTGCACCAACTTTGATTGTTTATTTTGATTGAAAAGGTAACACACAATACCGGACTGCCAAAAACGTGATTAAAGGATTTGGGATGTAGAGACAAGCTTTCTGTAACGCGGAGCCGTGAGTAACGACCGACAATGTTGCACCTAGTGAATAGATCGACACAAGTAAGACATTCAGATAATATGTAAATCGCGTTAACTGTGGTTTATGAACCTAATGTACATGTTTGCAGAATAACAATAATGGACAAACAAGCCAACAAATGGACAAACAAAAACAATCAATCAAACAAACAAACAAACACACATTTGTGCTTTATTATTGTTGGCCACAGTCCCTCCACTGTGTGTAGGGACTGTATTACCCCTATTTGTAACAATCAACCCTATTTGTAACAAAATTTAATTTTCAAAAAAACTTTGCCATATATGTTGAAATATTAATGAAATATGCATATTTGTATGTTTGAGGGCAATTTTCTTTTTTTTTCCTTGTCAAAACTCATTTTTCCGATACTGCTTTTGTTACAAATTGGGTGATTGTTACAAATAGGGGTGACATCTGTCAACCTATTTGTAACAATCAACCTATTTGTAACAAAACCTAAATTTCAAAGAAACTAGGCCGTATTTGATGAAATCTTGATGAAATATACATATTAGTATGTTCAGGGGCAATTTCTTTGTTTTCCTTGTTGAAACTCATTTGTCCGAAAATGCTCGTGAGATTAAATTTCGTTGTGCAGGTTCCTAGGGATAAGAGCCCTACTCGTAAGATATAATCAAGTCGTGCAGATACATGCCAAAGGTTTGTTTCGGGGCAATTTTCACCATTTTCAGTCAAAATGTTAAAAATCTTGTTTTCTGACCGAAATCATACTAAACCTATATGGGGTTAACTTTTGTTACAAATTGGGTTGATTGTTACAAATAGGGTTGACGTGTCAACCCTATTTGTAACAATCAACCCTATTTGTAACAAAATTTAACCAACTTGAAACAAAACCTAATTTTCTACAAAACTTGGCCGTATTTGATGAAATCTTGATGAAATGTACATATTAGTACGGTTTAGGGCAATTTTTATTTTTTCCTTGTCGAAACTCTTTTTTTCCGAAAATGCTCGTTCGATCAACTTCGTTGTGCAGGTTGCCTTGTATAAGAGGCTTACTCGTAAGATATAATCGAGTTGAGCAGATAGGTTTGTTTCGGGGCAATTTTCACCAATTTTGGTCAAAAATGTTAGATCTTGTTTTCTGACCGAAATCATACTAAACCTATATTGGGTTAACTTTTGTTACAAATTGGGTTGATTGTTACAAATAGGGTTGACGTGTCAACCCTATTTGTAACAATTAATCCTATTTGTAACAATCAACCCTATTTGTAACAAAATTTAACCAACTTGAAACAAAACCTAATTTTCTAAAAAACTTGGCCGTATTTGATGAAATCTTGATGAAATATACATATAAGTATGGTTTGGGGCAATTTTTATTTTTTCCTTGTCGAAACTTATTTTTTCCGAAAATGCTCGTTAGATTAACTTTCGTTGTGCAGGTTGCCTAGTATAAGAGGCCTACTCGTAACATATAATCGAGGTGTGCAGATACATGCCAAAGGTTTTTTCGGGGCAATTTTTCCCCAATTTCGGTCGAAAATGTTAAAAATCTTGTTTTCTGACCGAAATCATACTAAACCTATATTGGGTTAACTTTTGTTACAAATTGGGTTGATTGTTACAAATAGGGTTGACGTGCAACCCTATTTGTAACAATCAACCCTATTTGTAAGAAACAACCCTATTTGTAACAAAATTTAATAATTTTGTAACAAAACCTAATTTTCAAAAAACGGCCGTATTTGATGAAATCTTGATGAAATATGCGTATTTAGGTCTATATTTTTGGGAAATATGTCGTTTTTGAAAAAAATATGTTTTCTAAAATTGCGAGGTGGTTTGTTTTGAAATTTGGTATACAGGTTTCTGGAGATAATTCTTTCAAGACGTATTGAATTGTGCTGATCTATGCACGACTCTTTTTCGGCAATTTCGCCATTTTTGCTAAAAAAGCAGGTCAAAAATCTTCTTCTTAGAATCTACTCGTCCAATTGCTTTGACATTTTGTATGAAGGTTCCTTGTGGTGACGTTTTACCTAATTTTCAGATAATTCATCACAGATACGGCCTTGGCATTTGTTTGGATTCATTTGAACCCTCAATGCTGCTGCTTTAATTTGCTTCCCACTTATCAAGTTCTTCCAAATATTTTGACGGGCTTTCTTTTTTATCCTTTGTTTTGATATGTGTTGAGCCTAAATGTTGTTGTGAAGATCAAGTCATTTTATGTTGTGAATGTTTGATTGTTTGTTTTTCTATTTACTTTTTTGAGTATGGTTTCTGTTTGGTTTATGTTGCCGTGCATATTGTGTCTATCAATTTGCTTGTGAAGAATTCTACTTTTTTCTTGAAATCGATTGGGTATTGCATGTAGGCGAGTATCTAAGAATTTCGCCTTTGATGGGTCCCTTAAAGGTTGTTTTTGGGTGATCCTCTGAGCAGGCATTGGAACGTTCCGGTTGGTTTTGCATTTGTTTTAATATCAAGGATGATTTCTTAGTTATGCTTTGAGCCCTGAAATATTTCAACGTCGGAATATGTTATTTTTTTAGGTATTTCTCAACTGTAAATTTAAATGTTGAATGCATTTCCAGTGTCAGTAGTGTCATGAAGTCTACACCATTTTAATATCCAAATTGAATATTCGTCAGTTTGTATAACCTGCTGTAGGGAGATTTTCACTGACAATTAACTGGGAGACAGAGACACAAGGTAATTCCACTCGATGTTGCTGCCGAGCGCTGATGGATAAGTAACCCTATGACCTTTGATGAAGGGATGAGTCAAGTGCATGGCATATTTCGTATCATAACCTCAAGAGGTAGACTATCATAAACGATGTTATTATCTGCATCGGCCGCACCACTTTTTAGATTCGGAGATTTTCGTTCTGAATACTCTTCAGAATCACGTTTCATCTCTACTTTTTATGTTCATAATGATCACGATAACATTCAATAAAATTATGATTACTCACTTCCAGAAGTATCTGTCCCTCAAATTCTAAAACAATGCACTGATTATATTTTTTGTGATATTCTAAACTACTCGGTTATTTAGGTGACCGATACTATAAGGTCAAATACCAGATCGAAGGTATCTGGAACATAAACGACTCCACTATCTACACTGTAAAAATAGCGGACGCCAGACGCGTCTTTACGCGTTCAAAATGTACGTGTCGGTGTTCAAATTTGAACGGCTAGTGTTCATATTGTTAACACTAGTGTTCATATTATTAACAATGGTGTTCTAAACCTGAACACGTAGTGTTAACACCCATCTCCTTCAAGTGTTCAAAAACTCAGCATCACAGAATTTTACAATACTGTGAAACAATTACCAATCTTTTGGGTTTTTTACTTTACAATGGCTATATTAAATTTACTACTGCCTCGCTGTCCGGCAAACGTACACGGATTTTGGTGTAACGAATTCCCACTAAATGAAAAATATTTCCAGTCTAAAATTGCTGAAAGCATGTTTTTTCTAAAAAGAAAGTATACAAATAATTTTATACGTTTATTACGTGTTGAAATTTTGAAAATTTGAAAAGAAAATCAGAAAACCATAATGAACGTTTTAATTTTAACATCGGCGTGCAAGAGGCGTTCTATTTCTAAACACTTGGTGTTCAAGTTTGGTGCTTTTTCCTATCCCATTATGCATCAAAACGGAAGTTGTGACATTTTTCTTGTAAGCGCACCCTGAAGTCGTGATCGTGCTGAAGCAAGACCAGAAAGGGTAAGTTTCCTCTCCAAAATAGTTAAAGGTATTATATTTTGGAGCATCTGTATCAATATCCTTTGAAATTATTTGTATTGTAATTTGGAATGGCTTAACTACGTGAAGAAACCTTTTTTCTTTTAGTGGCTGGTATACCAACAACAAGCTGTGAATACGCAGTGGTACTTTGGCCATGGCCTATCGATCGATCTCACTCGGGTCAAGGGTCATTGCAACACAACTGTAGCGATAACCCTTGACCTGAGCGCTATCGATACGCCTTGCATTACCGCTGCGTAATCACAGCTGACACATGTCTTTTAGTAGAGACAATTGCATGTAAAACATCAATTAAACACCGTAGAGTATACAATGTATTGTTTCAGCATAGGAGAGATTGGCTTTTTTATTTTAATCAGTTGATGACAAGAAGAAGCCAATATTTTGTAACAGTATTGAAAAGAGGCACTGTATATGAAAGTATCCCCTTTTCCTTAGCCTAATCAGCTCCTTGTCTTTCATTTAAAGTCTCATCTCGCCTATTTACCTATTGTTGAATTTTTTTCAGGATGTAAAAAGTTGGATATAACTGAAAATCGAAGAGTGGTTACAGTAGCTGGTGGTACAGATAATGAAGAAGATTAGTGTACAGGTAGCTGTCTGGAAACAAGCTTGAGAACCTCAGTTCATCTCTAATGTAGATTTAAACTTCCGAGGGTCAGTAACTGAATTTTGATAAGTTTCTGAATTTTTTTCTGAATTAATCTAAGCTTTGGTAGCATGCTATGATCAACTAAATGTTTGCCGAGGATAATCTTTCACAGACGTGTAGTCTCCTTTATCAGATGCAAGGGTTGAATGAAAAATAAAAATTGAAAGCGACAGAAAATTCAGAGTAAGAAAATGTCCACTCTGACAGAATTACTGAATTTTCTGAAATTTTCACTCTGAATTTTCTGTCACTTTCTGCTTCAATTTTTCATTCCCCCTTGCATCTGATAAAGGAGACTTCACGTCTTTGGAAGGTTATGCCCTTTTAACATTTAGTTGATCATAGCATGCTACCAAACCTAAGATAATTTTGTATTGTAGCTCAACACGTCTCTTGTTCTTAGCAACTGGTTTTTAGCTTTGCCGTCAGCTAAATAGGTGGATGTGTAGCATTGCCCTCAAATTTGTATATCCCAAAGTTTTTCTTCAAAACAGCCTGTACGAATTCTTTAATATTTGGATTACAGGTCCCCAGGGATTACCCTAATCACATATGTTCAAATTATGATGAACTATGGCAAATTTATATTTCTGATGCTAATTTTGCTATTTTTGGCAAAAATCTTCTTCTCTTTTACTGACGTCTTCAATATTTGGTAAACATGTCCCTAAGAATGCCCTAGTCAAATTTTTGCTAGTTGTAATGAAATATTCAAATTTGTATATTTCATGGCAATTTTCGTCATTTTTGGTCTAAGAATCTTTAAAAATCTTCTTCAAAACTACTAATTGAACAGCTTTGATATTTGAGACATAGATCTCTACTGATAGCCTTTTTCAGATTGTTCAAATTATGCAGAAATTTGGAACTTTGTATTTTTGAGAAATTAAAGACATTTCAGACATTTTTAAGATATGAGGGATTACCAGGATGTGATATATATACGTTATGATGAAATCTACATTTTTTATTTTAAGGGTGAATTTTACAATTTTTGGTAAAAACATTTGTATAAAAATTAATAGCAAGGTACACCAGAATTTGAAAGGTCTTTACGAATATGTTTTTAATTTCTGAGAAGTAGATTTTTGAAATGTCACCGATTTATTTCATTGTTTATTTAAAGATATTACAAACAAACAAACCTTTTTAGGACTTTGTTGGACAAGGAAATAGGTTTTACCCTGACAAGGACCAATTTTCCCCACTTTCTGCATGTTGTGCCTTTCTGTGACACTTTGACAACTTGACATGTTGTGTTTACTTTAATGTGGACAACTATATACCATGTGCACTAGAGAAGCCTTGATTAACTTTTTTTCTTCAAAATTTACAATTGTCCATACAAGAGGAAATGTCTTTAAGAAATCATCTTACAACAATGAAGTATGCATTCCATACATATACGTGTTTTCAACACAATAAGTAAGCCAAATTTTGAGCTTTTTCAGATGATTTTTGTACATTTTAAACAAGTATGAACCTAAAACGTAATCCACAATATTTAAGTAAAACCTGTTTTGTCATTACTTTGTTCATATTTTTTAAAACGATCTACAGTGTTTCATGGGGAATTTTTATTGCTTATGCTTTTGATAGGAGGGTGTTAACACCGTTGGTAGTTTCCTATGACAAACTTTACATACAAATTGGCAACGTTTATTTTGCCCACTTTACAGTAAATTATTGTATTTACTCTAAAAATGTTTTGTGTATTTTTAGAATAAAATAATTTTACTGTATATCAGTGGTCTGTAATGTTATTTCAAGGCTTGAACACCCCCTGAACGCCCAAAATTAAAGGTGTTCAACAAGCGCGCATTATGTGTTCTAGCCTTTAACACACTTATCGTTGAACGGCGTCCATGCGTTCAAAAAGTGTTACGGCCCTTTGAACGCGTAAATGCGTTCAATTTTTTGAACACATTTCATGTGCAACGTGTGTTCAGATATGGAACACTGTGGTGTTCAATATAATGTCTGATGAACACGTAGCGTTCAAAATCTGCACACGTGTGTTAAAAAATTGAACGTTGGTTGAACACGTAGTGTTAAATTTCTGAACGTCTAGACGCGTTCAAAAAGTGTTACAAAAAGGCGTTTAATTGGTGTTCTATCCTTTAACACTTAACTTTACAGTGTAGCTTTGGACACCATATGTGTAGTGTCTCACCTATCTGTGCCTGGCTTGGATTATGAGTAACTACATGATGGGTCCTTTCTGCCTTAATTCCATGTGGTTTTCGGCTGCTGAAGCTTGATAAAATTATCGATTTTACGGCATTGCCATTGCTGTACGGCATTATTATTGAGGTAATATTGAGAAAAATACGACTGAAGGAGGAAAATATCGAACTCAAGGCCGACGTGATTGAAAGTTTTTTTAAAATTTAAAGTTGATGATGATTTAAGTTACTATGAAGCATCCTTTACAGAGGCCGACCAAAGTCTCGGTGGCCTGCAGATGGATAGGATAGGCAAAAGAAAAAAGTTGTCGTGTTCCGATAACCCGACCTACCCTATTTTTTCGCCTGCGACCCAAAACTTTTTAGCGCAACGTAAACACGGAAGTAACAAAAAGACAGAAACCCCCCGTAAAATCACGTGTTCGTCACCTGATATTTGATTTTTGCTTGGGACGTCGACGTCTTTTATTTATGTATTTACTCCTTTAATATGTATGATACGCTTTTCCGGAAATGTTGTGGTAAGTATTAGATCGCCCTGGACCCCTGAAAAGTGCATATTTAAAAGTAAATATAGAGGAAAAAAACCAGCCGACCTACCTGCCCTGTTTTGAAACCGTGTTATTGGAAGAGCAAAATTTTTTTTTTGGTTTTACGAATTACAAATAGCGTTAACTTTTGATATGACTTCTGTCAGTAAAGAAGATTTGTTTTGCATTTTTGACCAAAATTAGTGACTGATGCCGCCCACCAAATGTTGGCATGTATCTGAAAAACATGATTACCTGTTAGATGGAGGCCTTTATCCCTAAAAACCTAAGAGCCGAAAATTTTATCTAATGAGTAGTTAAATGAGTTTCGACATGGAAAAAACAAAGAAAATTGCCCCCGAAAATACTAATATGTATATTTCATCAAGATTTCATCAAATACGGCCAAGTTTTTTTGAAAATTAGCTTTTGTCACAAATTGGTTAAGTTTTGTTACAAATAGGGTTGATTGTTACAAATAGGGTTGATTGTTACAAATAGGGTTGACACGTCAACCCTATTTGTAACAATCAACCCAATTTGTAACAAAATTTAACCCCATATAGGTTTAGTAAGATTTCGATCAGAAAACAAGATTTTAAACATTTTTGACCGAAATTGGTGAAAATTGGCCCGAAACAAACTTCTGGCATATATCTGCACGACTTGATTATATCTTACGAGTAGGTCTCTTATCCCTAGGAACCTGCACACAGCATTTAATCTAACGAGCATTTTCGGAAAAAATGAGAAAAAAATAAAAATTGCCCCAAACATATAAATATGTATATTTCATCAAGATTTCATCAAATACGGCCAAGTTTCTTTGAAAATATGGTTTTGTTACAAATTGGTTAAACTTTGTTACAAATAGGGTTGATTGTTACAAATAGGGTTGACACGTCAACCCTATTTGTAACAATCAACCCAATTTGTAACAAAAGTTAACCCAATATAGGTTTAGTATGATTTCGGTCAGAAAACAAGATTTTTAACATTTTTGACCGAAATTGGGGAAAATTGCCCTGAAACAAACCTATCTGCACAACTCGATTATATCTTACGAGTACGCCTCTTATACTAGGCAACCTGCACAACGAAAGTTAATCTAACGAGCATTTTCGGAAAAAATGAGTTTCGACAAGGAAAAAATAAAAATTGCCCCAAACATACTAATATGTATATTTCATCAAGATTTCATCAAATACGGCCAAGTTTTGTAGAAAATTAGGTTTTGTTTCAAGTTGGTTAAATTTTGTTACAAATAGGGTTGATTGTTACAAATAGGGTTGACAAGTCAACCCTATTTGTAACAATCAACCCAATTTGTAACAAAAGTTAACCCCATATAGGTTTAGTATGATTTCGGTCAGAAAACAAGATTTTTAACATTTTCGACCGAAATTGGGGAAAATTGCCCCGAAAAAACCTTTGGCATGTATCTGCACAACTCGATTATATGTTACGAGTAGGCCTCTTATACTAGGCAACCTGCACAACGAAAGTTAATCTAACGAGCATTTTCGGAAAAAATAAGTTTCGACAAGGAAAAAATAAAAATTGCCCTAAAACATACTAATATGTATATTTCATCAAGATTTCATCAAATACGGCCAAGTTTTGTAGAAAATTAGGTTTTGTTTCAAGTTGGTATAAATTTTGTTACAAATAGGGTTGATTGTTACAAATAGGGTTGACACGTCACCCTATTTGTAACAATTAACCCAATTTGTAACAAAAGTAAACCCCATTATAGGTTTAGTATGATTTCTGTCAGAAAACAAGATTTTTAACATTTTTGACCGAAATTGGGGAAAATTGCCCCGAAAAAAACCTATCTGCACAACTTGACTATATCTTACGAATAGGCCTCTTATACTAGGCAACCTGCACAACGAAAGTTAATCTAACGAGCATTTTCGGAAAAAATGAGTTTCGACAAGGAAAAAATAAAAATTGCCCCAAAACATACTAATATGTACATTCCATCAAGATTTCATCAAATACGGCCAAGTTTTGTAGAAAATTAGGTTTTGTTTCAAGTTGGTTAAATTTTGTTACAAATAGGGTTGATTGTTACAAATAGGGTTGACACGTCAACCCTATTTGTAACAATCAACCCAATTTGTAACAAAAGTTAACCCCATATAGATTTAGTATGATTTCGGTCAGAAAACAAGATTTTTAACATTTTTGACCGAAAATGGTGAAAATTGCCCCGAAACAATCTTTGGCATGTATCTGCACGACTTGATTATATCTTACGAGTAGGGCTCTTATCCCTAGGAACCTGCACAACGAAATTTAATCTCACGAGCATTTTCGGACAAATGAGTTTCAACAAGGAAAACAAAGAAAATTGCCCCCGAACATACTAATATGTATATTTCATCAAGATTTCATCAAATACGGCCAAGTTTCTTTGAAATTTAGGTTTTGTTACAAATAGGGTTGATTGTTACAAATAGGGTTGACAGATGTCACCCCTATTTGTAACAATCAACCCAATTTGTAACAAAAGCAGTTTCGGAAAAATGAGTTTTGACAAGGAAAAAAAAAGAAAATTGCCCTCAAACATACAAATATGCATATTTCATTAATATTTCAACATATATGGCAAAGTTTTTTTGAAAATTAAATTTTGTTACAAATAGGGTTGATTGTTACAAATAGGGGTGATACGTGTCACCCCTATTTGTAACAATCAACCCAATTTGTAACAAAAGCAGTTTCGGAAAAATGAGTTTTGACAAGGAAAAAAAAAGAAAATTGCCCTCAAACATACAAATATGCATATTTTATTAATATTTCAACATATATGGCAAAGTTTTTTTGAAAATTAAATTTTGTTACAAATAGGGTTGATTGTTACAAATAGGGGTAATACAGGGACTGTATATTGACATAATGGTTCACACACAAGTGACCAGTCCCCCCTTGCGGCATTGTTTCTACGAGGTCAAAGTTTTATAATCTCTCGCAAGTTTTATTGTTGACTAAACATATCGGATGTGAAGCTCTTGGTCTGAAAACAAAAAATGATAATGTGCTAATGCAAGAACTGCATGAAAACCCAATAATTCAGATGAATTCACATTAATGAGTTGCCTGTATTATAGTGTAATACACGTGAATTTCACATGAATCCACATGAATACAGGCTTGCTGAATACAAAAAATGGATTCCTGACTGTATTCATCTGTATATGCACTCTTCAGCTAAAATACAGGCAATAATCCATGTTAATACAGTAAGTATATGAAGACGCACTTGTGCTTGCATCATGGTCAACTTTCATATAAGCTTAAAGATGTATACATACATACATACATACATACATACATACATACATACATACATACATACATACATACATACATACATACATACATACATACATACATACATACATACATACATACATACATACCACACACACACACACACACACACACACACCACACACACACACACACACACACACACACACACACACACACACACACATACATACATACATACATACATACATACATACATACATACATACATACATACATACATACATACACACACACACACAACATACATACATACATACATACATACATACACACACACACTACATATACATACATACATACATACATACACACACACACACTTACATACATACATACATACATACACACACACACATACATACATACATACATACATACATACATACATACAATACATACATACATACATACATACATACATACATACATACATACACACACACACATACATACATACATACATACATACATACATACATACATACATACATACATACATACATACATACATACATACATACATACATACATACATACATACATACATACATACATACATACATACATACATACATACATACATACATACATACATACATACATACATACATACATACATACATACATACATACATACATACATACATACATACATACATACTATACCCCCTCATACATTTTTCTATTGGGAAGACATACAATCTGCTTTAAAGGGCAAAGTAATCTAGACCTTTCTTCTGTCAGTGTTGGGGGATAAAATTACGGTCACCTATATAACATTTATCATGATAAACACAAAACCACAAGATGATTGCCACAAATTGATTTTGCTTAAATCTTTTGTTACTTCATTGGAATACATTGCAATAATCTGCATGCGCCACTAGCATACTTTACAATAAAAATCCTGCAAGTGTACGTAAAATAGCATTCTCCAAAAAAATGTTTAATTTTGGTAAAACAACGCACGCACATGAACATGTACTTCTAAACAGGAAGAATAATCAGATATTAATCGATACTGACAGAAACTAAAATGTTTCTATGAGAATCGATCGCTGATCTGAATATCTAATATATGACGTACTGTTCTTAAAGAAGCATAATAAGGAGTTCAATTCCAGAAAGATACAATAGTACATCTTCATCAAGGAGATGAAGCTCTGAAATATCTGACTATTGTAAAACATCTGACTGTTGGTCAAGTTTTCAAATTAAAATACCTAACAGCATTCTGAAGTCACGAGTAATACTACAAATATTGGTGAAAACCATACGTATTACCATGATTAAAAGGTACAATACAGTGAAAAATAGTATGCGAGATTTAGAAATGTCTTAACACGATAGATAGCAGTTCACAAAATCATTTAGAGCAGCAAAGAAAATACATGCAAGTCAAAAATTACAATATTCTGAAATAGAACATGTTTGTTTGAAAGAATCGTTATATTGGGACAATTCTTAATACTTTGTTCAGTTGATTAAACTAATCATACAAAACATCATCGTCTGAAAATATCTATATCTATAATAGAGTGACCAGAAATACCGTAAAAATTGGCATCACAGATACGATTAACGGCCGACAAATTAAATAGTACATAAAAAAACAAAAAAATATTCAATATTTCATACAGCAAAATTCAAGTATAAACAATGTTAAGCTGTAAAATATTGGGTACACGAATAAATAATAATAACACGATTGGAACTAATTTGTGACAATTGGATTTTCATAATATTTAAGTTTCTCAAAAGTTTTAGTTGCGAGATAGTTTAATGTTGCAAAGATATAAATTACTTATAAAAACAAGTGTGTAATGTAAAAAGAAAAGCAGATGAGATCACATTTGTAGATTAAATCAACACTATTTTACCATCCAATTATCCCAAAATAGTTCCAATCGTGTTTGTTAGTTCTTGAATCCATCAGTGAATTTTAATATTGAATGCGTATACTGTGTTTAAAACAATGAACATAGCTAGGTGTGCTACACAATATTTGGCAAGCGTAGAAGGAAAACGTAAATTGAAAAAACCCAAAAAAATCAACAATCCAATAAAATGCCTTGATGTACACTCTTGTTAACCCTTTGCACCCCAAGGCCCTGGGGTTGAGTTGACATTTGGAAGTACCATCTAGTATGACGTCTGACTTCTTAAATTAGCAAAGACTGTCCCCCATACCAATATATTTTTGGAATCACCCTAAATACTTGTCCCAAAAATATGCAAATTATGATCATGTGACCTCATTAAATATTCAAAATGGCCGCCTGCATATAAAATATTGTATTTTTTTCAACATATTTCTTTATATTCATAGGAATACTCATTAATTTATCATTTTTCATCACCAAACCATTGCTTTCTATCACATCAGCATGAACTCATATAATATTGAGACAAAAATTATGAAAAAACACTGATATTTTGTATAGTTTTGGCCTGCTAAGTGTAATGTAAACAAAGGCCCTGTATAAGGGTTAGTTCAGTCAAAGCATAATGTAACATAACATCCGCATCTTATATTGTGAAATATTTCAAATGGTAAGGATGTATATTTTGAATGACAATGAAACACTTGTCCCAAAAATATGCAAATGCTAGTCATGTGACCTAATTAAGTATTCAAAATGGCCGCCAACAATATAAATTTATCATTATTTTTACATGTTTTCCAATTTTCCAGTAAAAAATAATCAATATTGTATCATATGCCAATGCTAAATCACATTTTATAGTCCCATGACCATGAAATTTGATGTAAACTTTATACATTATGATAAACTTTACACAGATTTGATAAACCTTACACAGATGTCCTTGTCCTCACTCGTAAGTGAAGAATTATACACTGTGCCCTTGAATTGGGGTCAGACAGGTCAAGTATCCTATTTTATAACATCTAACTATTGAATTCATCAAAATTTGTCCACAATAACAAGATATTTTTGAATTGCAGAATAACAATTGCCAGGAAATATGCAAATACTGGTCACATGACCTCATTAAATATTCAAAATGGCCACCAGTATTCTAAATTTACAATGGTTTTCAAATATTTGCTTCTCTTTCAGGTGACATTCTAAAGAATTTATCACTTCCCATTACTCAATTATGTCTAAATGTATATTAGATTCTGCTTTCTACAACTGATGATTCCAAGAAAATGTTTGAACATCATTTTTATGAATCCAATACAAGCTTTTTTCAAACCACAGAGAACAGTAATGTTACAATCATTTTGCAAAACGCAGACTTTGATTATTCGAGTTTGCAAATTTCATCCAATATGCATGCAAAAAAATACGAACATACACTTTCATTGTAACCAAAACAACATTATTTTTTCTTTAGTAAAAAAAGTAAAAATAATGTAGCAACACACTATAAACCACCAAAAACCCTAAAAATATCACAAGGAACCATATCTGGACAAGGTGGGTTTTGTGGCATGTACATCATTTGTATAATAAAATTGGGTCTTAGAACACAACACTATCAATATTGATGATATCACTGTCTTTTATCATATTCTGAGCTATGCATGTAATCTGTAAGTCTTCCTCTTTCCATCTACCAACTGTAACATTGAGAGAAAAAATGCAGAAAGACCTACAGTATATTGTCTTTTCAAAGTACAGTACTGTGTGTAAAACCTACTAAACTTTCTCATTTTGTTTTCTCAATTATAAATCACATAGAGTAAATCTCATTCTACCTTCAATTGCATTTTTACAATCAAACAAATTACTCTGAGAGAACAAAAGACTATAAACCCCAAGCATTATGCTTGAAGACAAAACAAATTGAGTATCTATAAAGTACAAAAATGTCATATGATACTATTTTTACTATCAAACAAATTACTCTGTACAAAATAAATACTACAGACCCCAAGCGTTATACTTGGAGACAAAAAAAATTGAGTATCTACACGGTCCTATATGTCATCTGATGCTGACATACAGTCACCGGTGGACCATCGTCCTCTGGTGAATGAATAGTTGACAGAAAACAGACTGGCTTACTATCCATCCAAGGAAGGGCCAGCTATCCTCAATAACATCATTTCCCTCTGAATGTAGGTAAGCATGTCTAGCAGAGCAGAACTAAATTTGACTGTTCCACACAGCCATGTGTCCTGTTGATAAAGGTCTTGCTATCCTAACACTTGTATAAACGTTGTCTGTCTTCAGATGATGGCCTAATTTAGTAAACCCTGCATAAGATCAAACATTCCTTGCCTAGCTTGCTTCACACTCCTTGCCTTCTGGTTTTAGGTTCTCTTTGACTGAAACATAAACAAATACAAAATTTTTAAAATGTTATATATTTTGTGCAAATAAGTTTCAGTAAGATAATCCAAGTACAAAGCCATGCGCCTTTTTCATGGTGGCATATTCTATAAATAAGAAGAACAAAGCTTGATATGGACTAAGGAATTACTATTACATCTCTCTCTCTCTCTCTCTCTCTCTCTCTCTCTCTCTCTCTCTCTCTCTCTCTCTCTCTCTCTCTGTCAGGGTAGTGCCAACATGTTGCAGTTACATATTGCAAATACTAAAATATAAGAGTATGTAATACACTCTTTGATGGAAATCTGCAAGGTATTAGCACCAATTTGTTTCAATAAAATTTATACCACAAAGAATAACTTTGTACAATGCTTACACACACTATCTGTATCCTCCTTACATTTGAACAAGCAGCTAAATAGTTCACCTTTGGCATTAGTATCCATGAATAAAAAACAATAAGATTATGAGGAATATTTATATAAAACCATATGTAATACAAAAGACAGACGGTAAGTTCCGCCTGCAATACACATCTACAGTCAGTAGGACACGTCCTACAGTAAACCTAACAATGCCCTAAATGCTCTATCTGCATCTGTCAACGTCTGTCTTATCATCTCTGTTGTTGCTCTGTCTTTGCCTTGTTGCTTTGAGGTCTGTCATGTTTACTAATAAACATCGAGCTATGCCAAGTGTCATCATCGATACATACATCTAACTGTGCACTGCAAGTTGTCAATTATAAAGAGGAACTAGCCTACCTTTTCTTACTCTGCGCTGCCGCGGTGCCGGATTACTTTGAAGGCACGGGTCGGACTTCCAGTTGCTCTACTGGCGGCTGAATTTCTTCGCCGTTGGTGTTGTCATAGGACGCCATTTTGATCGACATCGATGTCCCGTTGGTCTAATGTGCGATGTTCACTTTCTGAGCGGATTTCTACTCGGCTTCGGTCAAAACTATCCCCCAAAACACCCCCGTCTTATAACGGATCAAAGTGTAGCTGTCGTCGGCCGCCATTTTTAAATTCCTGTGAACTTTCGCTAACGATCGCCGCTTAGATATCACGAACTTGATAAAGCTGTTCGTATGTGAAACAGTATGTGGTTGTTTAGAAAGTCGTATTAGGCCCCCCTACGTTTCTGACTCAGTGTTATATGGCTGGCATTGCTATTCAGGCCGGGAAAGGACCTGACGTCAACGTATTGCAAATCAGGGGTCAAAAGGTCATCTTGCGGCAGTTTAGTGCCGAACGGGGTTCAGAGGGTTAATGTATCTTTTAAACCGCGTTAAAACTGTGGAACTCAGAAATAGAGTCCATCACAAATACAAATAAGTTAAGTGTACTTTTGCCCTGAAGCGAATATAAAACCAACCTGACCAGCCTGACAGAAGAAATTGCAAGAGCGCCACCTATCATGGGCCATTTTACAAGCGTAAGAGTTTACAGTAATGTCAGTAAGTCTGTTGTACATCTCATAAAAAGGGGAAAAAATTCAAAAAATTGAAATAACTACAAACGTCCTGAAGTACATTACCAGTTTCTTAATAAGTAACATTACATCAATGGTTTCACAAATGTGCAAATTAGAACGGCGACATTTCTCACGACTACTTTGTCTACGGTGAAAGCTACTAAATGATCGAAGCATTATCCTTCAGTCAAAACAACATCTGACGGATTGCCAGCAGAAGTCTGTAGATGTAGATGTAGATGTAGTCCTGAAATTTTATAAATGTGACGGAGTTATAAGAAATTGGAAAAAAAATTGTCCTGACCAAGATGAATATCACAGTGTGTATATTGTGAAGATAAGATCTGATGAGTTTCTTTCTGGAATCGAAACAAATATGAGAAGATTTCACAGCGATGCTTTGATGAATGTTTACAGTGAATAAAACAGCCATTGCAATGCTGTACAGAATTATTGATTATATTCTCTAAAAATATGAAAATTTCAACGGATCATTTTCGATTTCTACTTTTATGAACTTAGATACACCGGAACGTGGACAGGTCAGGAAAATGTGAACATTTCTTTGAAAAATGAAAGTGTTTGAAATATCTGTGTCACTTACAATGGCATCGATACAAACTGAATAATAATTTACAAAATGTTGACTTTGAAAACTATACAAAATGTTAAGCTATAGTTTCATTTAGGGGATTTTTAATTTTCTTACATGAAGAAAAGAAATTCGAACCCAAATGTGACCCATAAATGTTAAGTACTTTTCAGAAAATAATTGGAACTCTAACAAGTTAATCGATTGCTTCTATACAAACTATGATACAATTTCTTTACATTTTCAACAAAATATAAACCAAAATGTCAATCAATGACTTTAATTCTAACATTTCTGAATTCTGTACATCAAGATAAGATATTCTTAACCCAAACTTTGCTAGGAAAATGTGAACATTTTCTGAGAAAAAATAAGTAATTTACATTGTTAATGTCAAACAATTACAGCAAAACAAATTAGATTACAGTTTCTTCAAATTTTACAAAATTATTCACTCTTAAAAATGCACAACTTCATCCAAGGGCTTCAATTTCACTTTGAGTTATTTCCTGACATCATACGAGAAATTCTAACCCAAACTTTGTTGAACATTATCGAATTTCGATGAGGAATGAGGAAAATTGTGTCATTTTGGTGATGATGTGTTTGTAGGTTTTGCAGTTTTAGCTGCAGTATTTGCATTGACTGTCTTCTCAGATTTTTTTCTTGTAAATGACCTTGACAGTGCCATTGTCATCTGAATAAACTATTCTGCCGTCTGTAAACACTGCAATGTAGTAAGGGATTCCATCTACAGTTACGGTTTCCTGGTATTCACCCTGTCTATCAAATTTCACTATCTTCCAATTATCTGCCACATAAATATTGTCTGCATTGTCAACTGTAAGTCCCCATGGGTAATCTAAGTGATCACTTCCAAAATTATTCAATATTTCAAGATTACTGTCCAAAACATAGATACAATTTTCATCACCCTGACATGACACGATGAGTTGATTTTTGCTATTCATGGTCAAAGAGAAGGGCTGACTGAGGTCTCGACTTGAAATAATATCCCCATTTCCATTTAATTTGATTACACATTGTGCATTATAGTCTGCTATGAAAACATTTCTGTCTTTGTCAACAAATACACCAGTGGGATGTTCCAGTTTACCCATTGCTATTTCTTTTTTCACTCTACTCTTTGCATCACTCACTACAATGCATTTGTTGTCTACATCAGCTGTGTAATAGTCACCATTGTCTGCCATTGCTGTGTCTTGTGGTGTAAATATCTTTGGTAAGCCATGAACTGTGACAGATGTTACAATCTGTGCAGTGTCTGCTGTTACTGTCTTCACACTGCCAGGCTGGTCATCAGGTCCATGGTCACAGACAACTACATGTTCATTCTGGTTTATTGTCAAGCCCTTTGGCGCAAAGACTGATAATCCCTTGCCATCGCTTGACAATAAAACCATAGCAGTGTTGTACAGTGGTTTACCTGTAACAAAAAAATCCCAAATTAGCTGAATGGTCAACAGTTCATTAAAACGTGGTTTTTTGACATTAAAAAAACGATTTCTTAGAATATAGTGTTCTGTAGGTCATTTCTCCCACCTATGACCTGAGTTTAATCAGTCCCGAATATTCTTAAGACTATTTACGGTCATTCCCCTTCCATTTCCTTGAATTAAATTAGTCGTGTTTACTGAAAGTAAAGATATTTTTAGAAAAGCAATAAAAGTTACACGTTGTTCTTGTCACACGTTAGATGATACTTATTTTAAACTCACTTTTTCACAATAAATTTCACTTTTAGACCCCACAAATTATATATTTTCTGTTAGCCCTATATCTCAACATTATGAAAAATATGTTTATTTTCCGAAATCACAGTGTTTGTGACCATTTCTCTCAAAAATACGCGTTTTTGAGTTTTTTTACCCCAAAAAAATTAGGTGTTACAGGACTATGGCGACTTCAGATCTTTTAACAGAAATCAACAATGGAGTAGTCTGGGAAAAAACGGTGTCCCAGATTTTCGGTAAATTTGATAGAACAAGAGAAATTCTTGCTGAAGTAAATGAACCCGGTAATTTATTCAAAAACCCAGAGTTGTTACTTTCACACCTTATTGTGCTGAAACAAAAGGGAACAGAACAAATCTGGGACACGGTATTTCCCCAGACTACTCTATTGATGATTTCTGTTAAAAGATCTCAAGTCGCCATAGTCCTGTAACACCTAATTTTTTTTAGGTAAAAAAACTCAAAAACGCATATTTTGAGACAAATGGTCACAAACACTGTGATTTCGGAAAATAAACATATTTTACATAATGTTGAGATATAGGGCTAACAGAAAATATATAATTTGTGGGGTCTAAAAGTGAAATTTATTGAGAAAAAGTGAGTTTAAAATAAGTATCATCTAACGTGTGTCTCTACCTAAAGTATAAATAAGGGGCGGTACAGATGTTTAGACGGACTGTTCGGGATCACGTCACAGAGTTTACTGAAAGACCTTTACTCCCATGTTGGATTTATTCTGTGAGCTTTGGCGCGGAGAAACCTCAAGCCTGCAAGCCAATGGACTTCTCAATCATAAGACTGTCTGACTCAACTCTGGAGCGTTGTGTCGTCCCAGCTTAGACAAGTAGCCTGTAAACATAACACTTTGTATTTATTACACAACTTTGTTGTAAATTTTTTGTAAATTGTACTCAAAAAATCACGGACTAGAGAGATTTTCTGACGTAAAGGAAATAAGGGGCTCGTCCAGGAGAGAGCACTCGACACTATCTAGCCAGCTTTTGCCAAATTACTGTACATTTTGAAGTCAGCAAGTTTTCATTGTGGCAGAATTAAAGCCATACGAATTTATGGAGGACCATGATCAGAACACATTTGCTTCTCTCAGAAAGGATAACCTAATTAAATTGGCCAATTTCCTCAAGGTAGAAGTTCAGGTCTTAAGCGCAGGAAGGAAATTCGGTACAATATTTTGAAACATTTAATTAATTTTGGCAAATTTGAGAAAGAGCTTTAAAAGAACATGTGTCTGAGTCTGCCTTTGAACTCTACAAAGTACTTACTGATCAACGACTTTATTTGACCTAGTAACAGTAACTGGAGTTTGCTATACATACTTGTGCCAAACTAGTGCAAAGCTACCTCATGTATGTGTATTGACTACAGTAAAATGAAGTCTCACAAAGACAAACACTTTCCCTGTCCCGAGGATTGATGACTTTATCGATCGAGTCGGAAAAGGCAAGTATGTGACACAATTTGATCTACTAAAGGATTTTTGCAAGTCCCTCTGACTGATCGTGCTCGTGAAATATATTCGCCTTTGTTACAATAGGCAGATTGTTCCAGTACAAGGTAATACCATTTAGAATGAAGAATTCGCCCAAAACTTTCAACGAATGATAAACAACCTCACATCCGGATTAAAAGGACGTAAAGCTTACATCGATGACGCTGTCCTTCACAACGACACGTGAGAGGAACACATCAAAGTCACGCGGAAATTGTTTTAGAGCACTGAGCAAAGCAATGTAGACCTAACGTCGCCTAATATGAGTTTTGTTGGGCGAGGGTGACCTACCTTGGAAAAATGTAGGAGAGGGTGAGGTAAAATCTGTCAATGCCAAATCAGTGCCGATACTAGTTTTACAATATACAATTGCAAGAGACAACTGATACGCTTTCTCTTTATGGTGGGCAACAAAAGGAAATTTTGTCAAAGTTTCTCTACCATTACTGGCCTTTAGAATAACTTACTTAAAAAGTTATAAAGTTTATTTGCTCAGAACAATGACAACAGGCATTTGATAGACAGCCATACTTAAAGTGCTTAAGTCTTGTTTGCACCAGATTTCAATTTGGCATTCAAATTAGCTGTAGATGTTAGAGATGTGGCTGCTGGTGCTGTTTTATTGCAACAGAATATCCGTAGGAAAGATCATCCTGTCCTCCTGTCCTCAAGTTTAATATATAGCAGAACAAGTACTCTACAATCTAAAAAGTGTTTGTCTTTGATAGTAGCTTTACATTATTTTTAGGTTAATGCTACTTCTTCAATCAGAATATAGTGGTTTATGTTGATCACATCACTGTTGATTATCTGCAGAAATTAAAAGGCAAACATAACAGATTTTTATGATCAACTTTAATGTTACAGGAGTTAAACCTTGAAATCAGACATTTCAAGGGCAGGGACAATTGGATTACAGCGTGCTGTCTCCTTCGTATTTAGAGTCTGTTGTTGTTCACACTTTTAATACCACTTGTGTTCAAAGAGACTCTTCTCTTTGAACAATTTTCTTTTCTTTGTTATGTAGGTCATTTTTTCCACAACCCAAGGTCTTAGTTTAAGTGAAGAAGATTCTTAAAGCCATTTCCCCCTGAACCCTCAATTAAATTAGTCATATTGACTTTAACTGAAGATATTTTTAGATATTTAATTAACATATCAATAGAATTCTATATTATTCTTATATTCTCTCGATCTAATTATTCAATACATATAGGGGCATCACTGTTTTTCAGTTAGAGGTGAAGATCGCTTCAGCAGTGATTATTTCAAGACTGTTCAATACTTTGACTCTCACGAAGAATTTATTCTGTGATATTTGAAGGGATCAACCTCAAGCCTACAAGCCAAAGGACCTCTCAGTCATCAGTCTGTCTGACTTATCTCGAGTCCTTTATGCCATCCCAGCTGAGATTATTAGCCTGTAAACTTTTACAGTGTGTACTGTGTCCCTTGACTTAGTGATAAGTTTTATTTCTTTCAGTAAATTACATTTTAAAAAGAGTGCTTGACATCTCCGGTTTTTCTGATGTAACAATTTGAAAACTGCCCAGTCGGTTCATCTGAACTTATCTATTTAAATTTAATTCAAAACCTCTGCTTTGTTTCAAAGACCTATGTCAGAATGTGGATAAACATATAAAGTATGATAGAGCACTGAGTTTAAACGAAGCAATTGTATCACTATACATGTTTAGAAATCGCCTAATTAACATTTTGTTGGGTTTTAGGTGCATTAAGCACACTGAAATATATTAAAATTATACAAAGATTATCAGCATTTACATATTGTATAGAACAAACCGATTTGCTTTGTGGTTAAGATTAAATAAACTTTTGACTCAACTCACCAGATACCAAGGAAATGTCAATGTACTTATGATAAACTGAAAACCAATGGGATTGTAACAGCAAGAGGCGTCATGACCCCATTACCGGTAATTTTTGTGCCAAGTTCTCTTTGATACATCTCGATAGTATGTTTTTAGTTTTTCCACATTGAAGGAATAAAGCGAGGTACACATGTTCTAACTGCTCAAATATATGAACTGTATCATGTATCTCCATACCTCTTTGGACCTGCCTCAACTGATGATAGAC
Source organism: Ptychodera flava (assembly GCF_041260155.1). Classification (NCBI taxonomy): domain Eukaryota; kingdom Metazoa; phylum Hemichordata; class Enteropneusta; family Ptychoderidae; genus Ptychodera; species Ptychodera flava. Next base: position 413,771 of record NW_027248376.1, read on the forward strand.
TTCCTTCTGTTCTTCAGGAATGTCACCGTCATCAACGACTGCCTGGATACGTTCCTTTAGATTCTTATAATTTGAAGTCAAACTCTCTTTAGCAGTCGTTTTCCTTGACCTTTCCCTTATCAAATTTCTGAATCGCTCTATTATGTTGTTTGTCCCTTTGGTAGGAATGGCATAGTCATGAACGATGTTCGTTACATAACCAACGAGTACATCGCCCTCTATCACCAGCGTTTGGTGAGGCTTGCCAGACTTTCTTGGACATAGAGGCGGGAACTTCTGGAAAGCCATCATTAATTCTTGTTTTGTTGCTAAGGCAATTTCTTCTTCATCGATTATGGCCCTAGTATCTTTGACGAACTCTACCTGATCAAAAACCAATCCGTGATTGGTATTAAGTTGTAATTCTGTCTTTATTTGAATCCAGTCATTCGCAACTTCATGAATTTCAGATGTTCTACCTTTCTCTTGTTTCTCTGACATTCCTCTTAGAATATCTCTGTCTCTAGCTTTTTCTCTTGTCCTGGCCCGCTCTATGGTGACAGCGGCCTTTTTTCTCAGAATATCGGATTTGATTTTCTCATTTATCTCTTTGATGGCTTCAATAGACAGTTGGTGTATGTGTTCACCTGAATACAGAAATAATGATAATAGTACATTATAGCCAATTTAATGACAACATTAAACCATGTTGTTTAATGATGAACCCCTTAAAATGCCAAGTTCAACAGAAGGATTGTAATGTCATAGTCATATATTTTGACATTACCCAATTACTGGTCTTTTTGTAATATCAGAGATGAGTCTTTGCAGTAGAACAGGAGTAAGATCCTACAATGAACAATAAGAATCGACGACAAATTTGTTATAGATAATTTTAATTGATCACCATTAATAATCTTAACTCGTTGCCATAAATCGTATTGAGTTTGGTCTATAGTGCATTTTCAATGCCAAAAGAAATTGAGGCACATCATCTCGGTCAATATTTAAGAGGTAGATCGATTATTTCAGAATATTTCCTTTGAAGTTTTCTATAATATGAAAAAAAATATTCTATAACAATATTTATTATAAAATATATAAAAAATTATAATATTTCTATCGACGCATCTGCACATAATGCAATACATAATCTATAAAATACGAACTAGAACTTTTAACATAAACGCTCATCCACATATCTAATTCTCAGACAACATTTCAAAATGCCTCATGCACAAAGCTGGAGAAAGAAAGTGACCCGTCTCTCGAGTACAGCCTTCAAGTACAACAGGGATGTTTTACTCGTTTGACAACCAAGCCATACGAATCCATACTGTTGAACATACCTTCGATATCTGCCAATTCCTCCTTACATAGCAGATACTCTTCATAGTCTATCGATGCTCCTAGGGACAGGTAGAGAGCTCCGATTTCATCCAGCAGACTCTCAGAGAGGAATGTACTCTTCACCATCCTGTGAAGACTTCTACTTGAATAGTCACCCATCAAAGACTCCAGGGCTTCCGATGACTGGCAATCCATGATATAGGAAATGCTTCCTTTACGTGTATCATGTAACGCCATATGTTTATGGCGTTGGTCTAGTTGTTTCCCAACCAGTACAGCGTTTTTCTTTTGTTTGTTTGTTGGAGTAGAAGGCAGTAGTAACTTCCCTCACAGTTTTCCCTTCCTGCGGAATAACACCGTCTGGTCTAACTTTTATTTCTATCTGGCCTGAAACGGCAAACAAGAGATATCTCGAACTTATCTTTCACGCACTCATTTATTTAATAGGTACTTACAGCTACTGCCTGTATCAAAATGAAATATATCGAATTAAAACAACGTGGGCAATATAGCCATTCAGTTTAAAAGGGCTTCTACACTGAAAGTAATGATAAAACATTGTCGAACTACCAATCATTTGTTTTTCTTACTAATAGATTTAATACAGTCAAGAGATCCGTCCTACCTTGTTTTTATTGGATGAAATTTCTTCATTAAATTTGGCACTTTGAATTCACATGTATGATTATCTGAAAGTCGACATATTCATTAAGTTGTGTTTCAGTGTATTCCATTTGTCTCAATGGACTGTTTGTTGTTGTTTAGTTATATTTCAAATGACACTAGTATAATGTTATTTACTTACATGGTAAGCGCCTCCTCTTGTTTTTCTTTAACCAAAGGCGGTAAAAAGGAGAATCTTTTGACCGTCTTTTCTTGACATCTTGTTTGCCTGTTGAAAATATTCCATGTTTATGACAGAAACATAGACTCAACCATTGAAATATGTCAGTCACAATTGCTGTAAATCACAGAGTTTGACTTTCTAGGAGATAGTTCGCTTGTGTTACTAAACTTTGCAAGATCTGAACAGCATCTGACTAGAAAGGTTCCTTGTTGCGACCAATTTGTGAATTTGAAATTGTCTCTGCAGTTAACTTACGCATTTTAAGAAACAACCGATGTGATCAGAGCATTCACCGAATCAGAGAGTAGACTGCGATTATAATTGATATTGGAAAAACAATTAACAAGAAATTTCTATGCATGGACGTAAATATAGGTATGACTTTATTTCACTGCATTTAATGTAATCTGAATGATTATGTTACTCTACACAATATATTATGTTGCATGTATATCGTTATTCTTCGATGGTACCCAGATGATTGGCACATGTTTGCACTGGCAAAACTCCCCTTTGTAGCGCCAATATGTACTTGTCCGAGGATGTTTTTCTCAGTAATGAAATATTATAATCTACCACAAAGATACCATTGGATTACACTTCAGCCTCGTATATTCATCACGATCACTGTGAAGTAGATTGCATCCTACAAAGTCACTCACTCCGTTTATGTACAGAACATGCTAATATTATATTGACCATGTCAAGTTATAGGCGTTTGCCCTCTAAGAACAATATTACGTCGGAAACAGATCATCAGTGCTTAACAATCAGTGACAAATTGCGTCCACCCCTTCTGATGTCGTGATTGTTGATATATCGTATTCTAAAACACTTGTTTTGACATTTTCGATTTGAAATGTCGATGATCTAAGTCGTCTTAGACTTAGGTCATCGACATTTCAAATGGAAAATGTCAAAACAAGTGTCTTAGAATACGATATATTAAGAATCACGACATCAGAAGGGTGGACGCAATTTGTCACGGATTGTTAACAGCGACTAAAGAAGAAATGTATTGAAAGCTGATTTTCAGCAAAAAAACTTTACACCCTCGAGACTTTCAACAAATTTTAATGAAAAAATAGAATGAAAGAAGTGTGAATAATGCGCGCATTTACATATTATGTATACAAACTTTAAAGTTGAAATAATCCGATTTTCTGCAGGCGTTCCACGATTTACGGAAAAGCATTTAGCATAGCATATTTACCGGTATTATATTCTGTGTCTTTCCTTCCTTTTTTTACGTCATGATCAAAGCTTGATTGTTTTTTTATTTTTAAGTGTAGACGAATTGTATCCCTCATTGTTTGCACCATCTGAAGAAGTCCAAAACTCACCTGTGAAAATAGTGCATCTTTTAGTTTTGGTTTGAAGTCTATGTATGGCAGATTGAAACACAAATACTCTCTCTCTCTCTCTCTCTCTCTCTCTCTCTCTCTCTCTCTCTCTCTCTCTCTCTCTCTCTCTCTCTCTCTCTCTCTCTCTCTCTCTCTCTCTCTCTCTCTCTCTCTCTCTCACCTTGCCGTCGTTTTCGTCCAGTACTTGCTTTTATATTACCGGATGATACGCCATCATTTTTTCCATCGCCTGTGTGCCTTCTTTCTTTTCCTGTACAATAAAATGAATTACATATACTGCTATCCGGTACTTATGCTAACAAAAGAATAGTTGTCATTAGCTCATGAAAATACTAGGCTCAGATATTATCCTATGAGATTTGAACAATGTCATTATCGTGAAGGTACAAAAGTAACGGAAGTTAGCAAGTAATGCTAACTGCAAAACGTTATGACTGGACTGTGTTGTTTTGTAAAATTAAAACATTTTCTCTTTAAGAAAGATATGCATCTTAAATATCTTCACACTGAAGCAATTTATTATGATGCTTGAAAAACAGCAGGTAAAATTTTAAAACAGAAAAGTTAAAGTTATAATGTCGTTCGAAATGACTATTTTGTAGACAGCATTATAATTTGGGGCATACCTGTGTATAGTTTATCCTCTCTCATTTCTTCTTTGGTTCTTCCGTCAGTCGTGCTTGACTTCTGGTCATCAACTTGACTCTCTTCGCCTTGCACTTGGGAGAGACGTGAAACTTAGTTTAACTTACTTTAAAATGAAATAACAGGCACAACAGCCCGTAAAAATATGCATGTCTATTATATATATGCATGTTAATTATATATATATATATAATAATATCTCACATTTCTTTTCTTGATTGCCAGACGTACTAGGAATACTTTCTGTATTGCCTGCTGTTTCTGTTACGTGTTCTACCGTTGAAGACTCAAGATCTGCTCGGACGAGAATATATTCACATCAACGTGATTGTGACTCTCATTCTATACTCTCATTGTCTGTAATATTCTCTTTAACGTCGCATTTTCCTGCATTTCCAAATATCTTTGAATGTACAATCATTCGATAAGTCTTTCTTTCTACATGTATTTTTTTTCCGTCCCTCTCCTTTGCCTGTTATATTTTATCTAATTTAAAATGTAGACAAATATATGCACGCTCATATCATACAAGCTTATTTATTTACTCATGCACTCAAAGGCTGTGTCCTATATGCGTACCTTTTTGCTCAACAGTAATCTTGTCTTCCCTCACGGTTTCATTCTTTTCAGTGGACGCGTCTTGCATGTCGGTGGTTAAAGTTGTAATGAAAGCTTCATTAGCAACTTTTAGATCTCCTGCAACCTGTTCTATGATATGCTGTCTTATCTTTGTCGCACGTTGCAATGCCGTTTGATTTTTCCTTTTGACGGACGTTATTCGTTTGGCAATCTCTGCCGGATCTCTCTCCATCTCTATGGCACATTCTTGTGCTTCGATGATACCAAAGTGTTTATTTACTATCTCCTGACTGTGGGATCTTCGAGGATAGACAATGGGTATCGCTGCGCACATAGCTGCAAGAGTGAGATTTGCATAACTCGTTGATGAAGGCGGAATTAGCACAAGATGAAAAGAACAGTTCGCGATTAAATTCTTCAGTAGTTGTCACGTACGTAGGCGTGATCTTCAATGCAGGGCTTCTCTGCAGCTTTTCCACGATTTCTTCCTCTTTACTTGGTGGTATTCCTATAATTTTCCACGCCGGTGGTGTTTCGTCAAACTGGTCAAGATTTTCAGCGACTGTGTTAATGGCACTAATGATGACATCGAGTTTCTTTGGATCTTCAAATTCGTATTCTTGGACGATGGATAAAATTTGGAATGCTTCGTGTTCAAGAATTGGTAGCTTTTCTGATCTTGAGGATGATAAATACTCCTCAAACACCGTTGGAGAAAGCAGCTTTGCTTTGAGTCACGATAAAGTCCCCTATACCTTGCGTAAACTCCTTCTCGGACTGAAAATGAACACTTTGCATTCTTAAATTCATCTGACATGATTCGCTTTCGAAATTCCACTTCCTCCTTACTACAGCCGACAATCAAAGGCGTTATGTCATCTTTATCAAAGAGGTTGATCAGATAACAGGATGCCTTTGGAAACACCTTACACGTGATTTGAAAGGCAGCTTCTGAGGTGAACGGACTGAAGCCAAACACGAATTTGACATTTGCTATTCTTCTAGCTTTGGATAGTGTACGTTATGGTACATCAACCAATCACGATGCGGCTCTCGAAATTTAAATGCGCCTGTTTTTGTTGGAAGATGAAGTGTTACGCCAAGTTCCTCGGCTTCGCGTTCCTCTTCTTCTGTTGCTTGTAGAGCTGTACAATGGACAGATATTCCCATGTCTTGTAGTAGTCTGATTACCAGATGAAGACCATCGGAGACTCCTCCATGAATTGGTGGGCCCCATCGATCACATACGATCAATGCCTTGTTTACCATACTCCTTTGAGTAAAACAAGTATATTTGAAAATTGGTAGGTATTCATAAACACCGTTGTGTGTATATACTTACACGTCATTTTTGCTTGTTTATTAATTAAACACCTTTGCCTAGTGGCTCAAAAGTATCAGACCCGTGGACACGTTGTACACTATTCACGATAGAGTCATTATCCGAATGACGAAAATAATCATATTTGTAATGCAATTTGTCACCCTAAGGCAGTCTTTTTATGGGCCTTAAACTTTGATACCTTTTATACAGTGAGATAATTAAGGTGAGTCAAATTACATATACCCCTCTTGAATATTGTGTGATCCTAAAGGCATGTGATGTCACATTTTCTGTTTCTAAAAACTTTACACTTTAAAGGCTAAAGCTTTCTGGGGTCACTAGGGTACGACGCATCATCAGGAAAGTAAGGTTTTATGCATGTGTCATGTTATAGCGTCTGTCAAATTTGTATATCCATGGAGATTTTTTGAGTCAGTTGTACATTGGTAATATCGGAAAAAGCTAATGGATATACTGATCACGTCAAATGGAAATGGCGCCCTTATTAATTTACAGAAAGGCCAGAATATATATTTGTTTCAAAGAATCGATAACACCTTGCGTATATCTGGTCTGGTCTCTTGCCCATTTCTACCACTGGCTGCGCTGCTCACGAAAATAGATTTAGGTATCGGCTAAGGTAACATTCCTGTCATTGGTCAATTACATTTATTTCCAGAGTGCAGCAATCTTCGAACTTAGACTTTGTTTGCCCATTGAGGAAATTTTACCTCCATGGTGTGCCCGACCAAGTATGTTTTTTCGACATTGAATGGAAAACGGAAATTTTATGGAATAACGGCCTCTATGCTAATGTCTGTTCGCCTATCGAGGTCATTGCACGGAAACTGCACTAGCTAGAGTGCACAACGATGTGTTTGGTGCCTTGATGAGAGTTGTAATGTCATTCTAATTCTTGTTGATCTTCCTGCAGCCCTAAACACCATCGACCATGGTATCTCTATACACAGACTACGTGGGTTTAAAATTGATGGTACTGTACTCAATTGGATTATCTCATATAGTTATATTTTAGCGTCAGAACAATGACAGCATGTGTTTGGTCGATGGTGTCGGATGTTAAGTTGCTTGCTTCTGGTGTTCTACAGATTCAGTCCTTAGCCTTGTGCTTTTCAGTCTGTATATTGCACCCTTTGGGGACACCATAACAACTCATGGTTTGGACGCTATGTTTTACGCTGATGATTCCCAGCTTTATGTCACTTGTTCTCGTGTCCCGTGACTCTGCACCCATTATACAAATTGAGAACTGAAAAGGTGATCCGACATTGGATATGCAACAACATGTTTGCCCTTCATAGCAGCAAAAAACGGAAGTGGAACGTTTTTCCTCAAAGTTTAGTGTCGTTCACGTCCCTGTGATATACAAGTTGGCAGTGTCAGCGTTCATTCACCACGTACGTGTTGTTGTTTGTATTCCTCGTGTCGCCTAGATACGTTAAGCAGCTATGTCTGCTCATGTCGCAGGTTTGTCTAAATCAGCTCCGTTTACTCTTCGGAGAAATCGTAAAATATGCAAACTTCTTGAGCAAAGGACGACTGAAAAATTAGTTAATGCTTTCGTAATATCAAGAATTGATTACCGTAACAGCTTGTTTTCGGCTTACCCATTGGTCAATTTAAGAACCTACAGTTGATTCAATACTCTGCCGCACGTTTGATATCAAAAACCAAGAAATCAGATTATATTCAGCCAGTCCTGAGTAACTTGCATTGCTTACTGCTCGCAATCGAATCGAGTAAAATGTATAAATTTCAAGTTGAAGCAATAATGTTGTTTAAAGAGGTCTTCTTCATTCGCACTCATGGTCATACCCTTCGACGCGACCCCCTTCTGAAAATGTCAAGGTTGAAACAATACTGCACCATGTTGTTTAAAGAGCTCTTATTCATTCGCACTTCTGGTCATACCCTTCGATCCCTTCTGTAGGTGCACTCAGTCTGCACCAGCCAATGGGACAATCCGTCGCTTTATGGTTGCATATCTTTCTCTTCTTGCGCCCAACGGCTATGGAATAGTCTTGCGCAGAAAATCCGGTGACTTGACAATTGTATTACATTTAACAATGACGAGTTGAATAATGCATAGCACCTACATAGTTCTAAGGTCAGGAGAATATATTCTACAATCAACTTGACCCTACCATAATAATAAGCCATGCAAGATATTGACTTCACTCATCGAAAACTTAAAACAAACTGCAAATTACTTTACTGTGACCTTTACAAATCAAGATAGCTGCACAATGAAATAATTGAATTCGTGGGGAGTACCTGTTCGATTTACATTGCACATTACAGGGCACTAGTGTCACCTCAAATATTATATGTATACATATTATTATTATTATTATTATTATTATTATTATTATTATTATTATTATTAATATTAAAGTTTATTCAGACAATGTGTCCATATCAGCATTACACATTACACAAACAATTTTTGAAAAAATAAACTGAAATGATCAGAAACAAAGAAAACACACAGAAAGAAAAACAGAGAGAATGAGAAACACACACACACACACACACACACACACACACACACACACATATATATATATATATATATATATATATATATATTATATATATATATATATTATATATATATATATATATATATATATATATATATATATATATTGCCCAGCAAAATTGTTTCAGTGTTTAGGTGTTTCTCGGTTTTTATAGTATTTTAGACCTTCAGCGCTGTAAGAGGGCTTTTAATAATAATAATTATTATCTTTATTCACACCTTAGGCCACCGGCCCTTTGTGTCATAATGGTAACAAGCATATACATTTAGATCAAATGTACAGGAGTTACAGATAAAAAACTATTACAACTGCATTAACGGTCGTTTCTTCTTTTAAATGCATGAAATACAAATTTACAAAGATTCGAATGATGGAATGGTCATCAATCTGCATTAATTGAATAAATTTTATCAAACTAGGAAAATTGTAATAATAGAAAGGTAAGTATACATTTCTTAGATCAGAGTAAATCGGGCAAACCAGCAAAAAGTGAAATTCATCTTCTACAGAAAAATTATCACAGTTACAAACACGTTGATCTCTTGGTATTTTTACGTGTCTGCCATATTCAATATTTAGTGGATGTGAGGAGATACGAAAAGAGGTGAATGTGACTTTAAAATGGGTTTCATCTTGACATTCAAATAAGTTTTCAAATGAAGGTGAACTTTTGAAAAGAACATACGTGCTATCTATTATAGTTGTGGACTTGTTCATGCCAGTGTTGTAGGTCAATGTCAATACAGCGTTGTCTGAACAGTGATAAAAACATTCTTTCATTTACAACACCTTGATTATACCAGCTTTCAGCAAAACCGTATGAGAACAGAATGTTTTTTAATTTTAGTGCCCAGCAATTTTTACCACTTTCTGCCATACCATATTGTATTTGATAAGCATGATAAATGTACCGCTCATGGAGGGCTTTTAACAGACACACTGTTCTTGTGGAAATTGTTGTCTGTTGTGAGAAATTTGGGGCACATTTCGCGGTATAGAGTGCATAGCCTTGCTAGGTTTCTCTACTGGGCGTCGGCTTGCTGGTCCTCGGAGCTTACCTTTTTCTCTTCTTTGCCGTGGTACTGCCTCGTCTGCAGCCATTACCACTTAGGCGTTTAACAGATACACTTTTCTGCCGTCAGAAGTACTTGATCTTACGTCAGAGCTTGCCATATCCGCTCTTGGTCTGAGAAAATCAAGGTCAAGACGACTCAGGCCTACTCGTATGACGTAACTCTAAATAAGGATAACCTAGAATGGTGGCTGGTACGAACAAAATCGAACTGTCTCAGAGCTCAAGAACTCCAAACACACTAAGAAATACTAACAGAGGCGGGACCTTGTTGTCAAGTGTAATGCACGCAAGTACCGAGCGGGCTGTGCTGTGAATATTTAGGGGCGGCCGAGGGGTATGAGGGACTGCATAAGCATTCAAATAGGATTTTATCTGAGAGGAGGGCCAAAGGGTTGAGTTATTTTCATGACAATAATACTTCATGGATACAGAGAGATTATCGATAACTGTTTCGGAATCCTAAAAAGCGATACAGAACCCTAGGCGAATAATAAACTCCCTTCTAGATCTACCAGTGTTCAAATAGCGAAACGGGTCGTATTGTTTTATAACGCATTGTATCGGCAACAAAAAAGCTGAGACGAACCGGGACAACAAGACCCAGTAAGTCAGCAAGAGGTTGTCAAGTTTGACACTCATGCCGCACCCTATCTTCTCGTCAAGTGGCAATGTAAGACTGTTCATGATCACAGCAAAATGTACAGGAACCTTTGCCATATATGGGAAATGCTAACGTTTCTTTGCTTGTGTTCACAGTTCCTGTCGAACATGTGTGCATTATGAAAAATATCTTTCTTGACGCAAAGTGCATAAAATGAAAACTATTTACGATAGGGGCGTTCGTCGCTCTTGCTGACACCGCACCTTCTGTACCAATTTGTGGAATTTATAGAACGTATCAACACTAGCGCGGTCTCGGTGTCATCGGCATATCTCGGGTCGTCGTGCTTTACCGCTTTTTATTGATTATCTGAGCTACAGCGCAAATGGTCACGGCCAGATTAAGACACGAGATATGAAACCATGCAATAATGTTCATGACCATTAATTCGTTTTCGCGATGGTTTCATTTAATATACCTAAAAGCTGTATCGAATATGCATGGTCACCCATTTATTCAGTATCTTTCAACATGTCAAACATATAATAGTATCACTTATCAATACAAATCATGAAAAATGGTCGACTTTATTTGTCCCTTTACGTGTAGTAGCATTAAGGCATTGTATTGAGTTCGATAAGGATACACTTCGGAACAAAATGTGAAGACGTGAGATAAAGTGACAACTCCAAGTTCCTAGATTTTATATATATATATATATATATATATATATATATATATATATATATATATATATATATATATATATATATATATATACTTTATTTAATATATATTTGTATTTTACATTCACTATGTATAGACATTTTCATCCTCGTACTTCCAGCACTTGGCCATACTTGAACCGTCACTTTTCTTGGTCTGCTGTGTTCTTGTCTTGTCAACTTATCCAGTCTTGTAAGCAACGCTTGGTCTCGGGCGTTTTTTCTCGATATTCGATTTCTCCGACGACTGTTATCTGTATATTGGGCCGTAAAGTGACAGGAATACCCAATAAGACGACAGAGACACACAAGTTGGTATATGTAAATAGCACGACGAGTGCTGTATGGAGCGAATTGTACCAAAATCAAGTGTATAACAGACTGCGGCGGGAGTTATTGCTTAATTGCAGCACAGCCAGCCTCTCCCCCATGTAGATTATCACAGGACCATAACTTCAGGCTTTGACATATATGTTCTCACCTCCTCTATGCTGTTGCTGCACAACGCTTTTTTTTGCGGAATGCAGGAAAGAGGATTGAGAGTTTGTTGTTCAGTTAAAATCTGGTAAATGAAGTTTTTTCTGAATTTTTAAAGAAATGAGCATCGTGAATGTCACATTATGCATATCAAACGCACTATCACTGCAAATCATTGTATCGTCTCAGTTGAATACAATTATGCAAATGAATATTTCATTCTTGATAGTACCAACGAATTATCGTAAATGTCATAACAATCATAAAGAGCACATATGCTAAAATTCTAGAGAGCGGTACCGTAGCTGTTTCCACTACAATACGGGCTAAAGATTATAGTGAAATTGGGTTAATCAAGATATATCTCTCGCTGGAAATCGGCTGTTACGTATATATTCTCATTTCACACACAAAATGCATAAGTGTTTTTTGATACAGTTACATCCATTACATAATTCCCGACGAACATGTCAAAGTTGAGGTTGCGTACTCACTGGGCCTGAAGGCGATGCAACTATATAGTCTCAGATAATTACATCTCTTTCACTTCAGTCTGACATTTTCAGGCGAATGCTCAGAAATACGCGAAATATAGTGCAAGCGGCCAATTTACCGCAATCATTTCCTAAGTCATATACCTTGTGTGCTTTGATATTTATCACCATTATGTTGTTCTATTACTTACAGTGAATTTCATAATAGCTTGGAATTAAAACGTGCTAAGGTGATTAGAAAAAACGTTTCTGGCGATAAAAAATTACGCCGACTGCATCAATTGCAAACGCTCTCCTTTTATAGATTTTGCAACAATTTAACCCAATAAGGATTCCAATTTTTTCACTTACAGAACATATTCAGTGTGAGTAATACCTATCGTTGTACCCACCTGTTGATAATTTACCTAAAAACCTATATTGTTAGCATTCTGTGCCGTTTCATCGTCGGGAAATGTGATAAAGGCAATATAGGAATGTTCAAACGGTCAGTGTACGGTTGAGTTTTTTTTTTTCAATTGAAGCGCAGCAAAACTGACGATGTTGACTGTGGCACAGTGAACGTCGTATTGGGTTAAACTGTTGCAAATTTATCGAAGGAGAACGTTTGTAATGAATGCAGTCGACGTCATTTTCTATCGCCGGAAACGTTTTTCCAATCACCTGAACATGTTGTAATTCAAAGCTATTTTGAAATACACTGAAACACAATTTAACGTAAAAACTGCGAATGCCATTAGCAGTTCAGTTTGTGTAACGACCCGTATCTAACATAAGCTCACAAAATGGATCGCCCTGTGATGTTTATCGGTTCCAGTCTGGGAGTGTTTTTCTCGCACTTTAACAACTGAATGCATGTGTAAATATCTCAGTGTCCCAGCATCCGTACTGATAGTGGATAGACTTTCGTATCAATCACAACACGGCAATTACCGCCATTTCAGTACGTTATAAAGTTAGAAAATAAACAAGAATCATCAAAAAAATTGAAAAAAAAGTAAAATTTGTCGATGCTGATTTTCGATTTCCTAAATTGTATTGTAGCCACACGGATGATAATGTAAACTAAATGGTTTTGCGGTGACGATAATAAACGAATTGGTGAAGCATTACACTGTTGTTAGTTATAGACTGTACATGTGTTAAAGGAAAACTCAGGTTAAACTCAAATGTGAACTATATCTTTCAGGGCAATGAACGGTTGATTATTTTACTTTTTATTGTTCACACGGCTCTCTACTTGAGTTGCTTGAGTTACCTAGTGAAATTAAAATTAGTTGTCTTTCAATGTTTGCTGTCTTTGACTTCTCATAGAAATTGAGTTTAATTTCCATTATGTATGTACCGATAAAAGCACATTGTAATGAAGAACAATTCTTCAGATATGTGTTTGACATGTCGTAGTTTCAAAACTCTAGTTTGACGAGAGATCGTTCACACGGCTTGTCACACTCAGTGCAGCAGCACAAAACGTGAATAGCAGACTTCTAACATGCATGAACGCACATCTGTCTTAAAACTTGACAACTCGGTTATGAGAGTATAAGGATAGCTATTCTTGAAGAGCACTTGCATTTAATGATTTGTAACTTTATTGACAATAGATAGATAACAGTAACGATACAATATAAATTCAATGGTTGTCAGGTTTTGTGTGACCTTGAAAAGGCACCATTCGGCTACGTTTGACCCCTTCGATTGAAACTTCATGAAAATCTGCCGTCCAATCGTTTCTATGATTCCTGGCATCATGTTGTCGCCTAAAAATTACCAACATATTGACACTGGATCCATAGGATGACATACATGTATTCATTTTATATCCCCTTGGTTTCCTTAGCCTTCTAGCTTCTCCAGTATTTTCGAGCGCAGCCAACGTAATCTGGTTTGCAAAGACGATAATAAACGAATGAATGAAGCTTTAGACACTTGTTAGGTATACAAACCCTAAGCCTCAAATGTGAACTACGCCATTCAGGGCCGTGTATGGTTGTTAATTTTACTTTTTATTGTCCATACGGCTCTCTACTTGTGTTGCGCTGTACGTAAAACTTAAATTGTTGCCTTTGAAATTTGCTCTTATTGACTACTCATAGGAGAGTCATTATATATGAACCGATAAAAGCACATTGTAATTAAGAACACTAACTATTTTAGACATGTGTTTCACATGTCGTGATTTCAAAAATAAAGTTTGACGAGAGATCGTTCACACGGATTGTCTCACTCATTGCAGCAGCACAAAACGTGATTAGCCGACTTTTAACATGCATGAACGCACATCTGTCTCAAAACTTGACAACATGGTTATGAGCGTAAAGGATAGCAATTCTTGAAGGAGCAATTGATATTCATGATTTGTAACTTTATTGGCAATAGATCACAGTATCAGTACAAGACACATTCTATGAGTGTCAGCTTTTGTGTGGCCGTTAAATGAACAGTTTGGCCACGTTTGACCCCAATGACCGGAACTTCATGAAAATCTGCCGTCATATCGTTTCTATGATTCCTGGCATCACGTTGTCGCATAAAAATACCAGCATGTCAACAAAAAGATCCGTTGGGTGACATACATGTATTCATTTTATACCCCATGGGTTTCCTTAACATTCTAGCCCCTTCAGTATTTTGGAATTCAGCCAACGTGCTCTGAAGCAGTTGCTAATATTTGCAATGACGATCATAAACGAATTAATGAAGCTTTAACCTAAAATGTGAAGTACGCCATGTAGGGTCATTAATGGTTGTTAATTTTACTTTTTATTGTACACACGGCTCTCTACTTGAGTTGCTCAGTTGTGTTACCCAGTAAAACTAAAATCTTTTGCTTTTGAAATTTGCTGTCTTTGACATAGAACATGAGTTTAATTTTCATTATGTATGTGCCGATAAAAGCCTATCGTAATTAAGAACATTGACTTTTCAACACCTGTTTGACATGTCGTAATTTCAAAACTATAGTTTGACGAGAGATCGTTCACATGGCTTGTCACACTCAACGCGGCAGCACAAAATCCGAAACCAGATTTCTAACATGCATGAACACACATCTGTCTCAAAACTTTACAACTCGGTTATTGATGATAAGGGTAGACGTTTCTTGAAGGAGCAATTGATATTTATGATTTGTAACTTTATTGGCAATTGATAAGCTTAGATCACAGTATCAATGCATACTATGGTTGTAAGGTTTTGTGTGGCCTTGAAAAGGAACCTTTTTGCCACGTTTGACCCCTTTCATCGGAACTTCACGAAAATCTGCCGTCCAATCGTTTGATGAATTCCGGCATTATGATGCCGTAGAAAAACACCGACATGTTGACACTGGATCCATCCGGTATGACATATTCAATTTTATGCCCCCTGTTTCCTAAGCCTCCTAGCCCCTCCAGTATGCAGAATACTACTTCCTTTGAAGTAGAAATGCCGATGACTTGATGTTCTGTACTTGCTGCATCTTTAAACAAAACAAAACAAAACAAACAAAAGAACAGAAAACAAAACAGACAGGCTGATTGACAGAGACAGACAGACATGCAGGCAGGCAGGCAGGCAGACACACGGACAGACAGACAGGCAGGCAGGCAGACAGACAGACAAACATATTGATGCATGACTTCGGAAATAACTTAATTTGATGTCATTAATGTGTATCATTAGCAACACCATGAAGATTACCTGTTCTGTATAATCTGGTTTGTAAATAAATTTTCTCAGCAACATCATCATTTATTCCCTGTACATGCCATTATTTCTCATCACTATGGCAAAGAATTTCTTATCAATTCTAAAGACATTCACAATCATATGACGGTTATTTTTTTCACCGAATGTTTTCTTTAAAAGTCATGTAGGGGACGTCTCGACGTCGTCTCCTACACCGGGAAGTGTTTTTTATATTAATATATCGATACAAGTAAATCCAAGAATCCTCTTTCCAAGAGGAAAATTAAAAAAGACAATAGGTTCACTGGTACGACATGGCCGGCAAGGCACGTTGTTTCGCAGTTGATGTCGCGTAATGTTTCTAAGTGCCAATAACTCCAGCTAGTAAGAAAAGTACCGACCAGTGAGTATCGATAGTAGAATAATCAACAGATTATGATAGAGTCAGCCATTATACGTATCACGAAATTATGAGTTATAAGAATACAATGTGAAACTCGCATAATTACATTTTTCTCCTACCCATGGCGTTAGTTTGAGAGATCCTTGTTAAGGTAAATTTGTATTTATTTCGTAAGACTTGTAGTCCATATCGTCATGATATGCCTATTTTTGGCAATCAGTAGGTAATATTACCCCCGCCTTTTGAACGGAGTTGTAACCTCTCACAGGTAGTCTTGTATATTAAAACACATGTCACAACAAGGTTTGCATTAAAATATGAAAACAATCCCTTCTATTACTAAAGTGGTAGAAAGACAGACTGCAATATTGCAGTAGTTAGGTTAACTCAGTTGCGCTAACGCACGTAACAAAGTAACCAGAGGTGACTTTATTTCTGATCCCCAGTTATAATAATGTTTGGGTAAGACAACGATGAGCGTCATAGATGACACTCATCGTTGTCTTGCCCAAACATTATTAACCGGAGATATGCAATTTTTCATCTTCGGTACACCATTTACAATACGTAGCAAATACTCTATGCTCCACGGAGGCCCAGAGCATCTAAGATCTTTATTATTTTATTAAATGCCATTTCATTTTACTAAACGCAATAAAGAAGAATTTCATCATCGGATCATGGAGAATCCATCGGAGCAGAGTCTGAGCAATTAGACTGAAAACGTCCAACTGTATTACAGTCGTAGATACATTTAAACTTTCCTTTTACAAATTCATTCAACTCACTTTTTTCATTTGAAAGATCACAAGTTTACGATGATAAATTAATCGACAATTTCAACCGAGTCCTCCAATAATAAATAAACGCTTTCTTATCAGTACGTATCGGTGTTAAAGTGGAGGTGTGTTTGGCACTGGACCATTTCGGATCAGGTAACTGAGACGAGACAGAACACGAAATGAACCCATGTCAAACAGCCCGCCACTTGAAGTGCTGCATGAGCAACGAAGTGACCTTGAGAAATTAAATTGCCTATTCAGAGCTGACGGTTTATCGTGCACACTAAAACAATGTCAGAAGAACTGGAAATGTAGCTTGGTTTTTGTGTTTTTGGTGTGGATTCTATATTGTGTAGTACAGTAGGCGTCACAGAACTCATTCACAACTTTTATTCCCGACACGCAATATGCTTTCAATTTTCTCTCAACTTCTCTCAAATAATCGATACACTAGTATGCCGGTGTTCAAAGAGAGGAGTTAGTGCTTTAGGAAATAAAACCATTTAATTTGTGTCAGGGGTATGATAATAATTAATGTAACTTGGCTTGGTGCTTATTGAAACATCTCGCCACACGTTTTTATATATCGCAAAATATCACGCTACATTGTTTGGTGTGTACCCAGCCTGTGTCGCACCAGCACTGCACCAGCATTGTTTTGGCATACATGTGGTTCAGTGCATTATTACAATTATATAAAGTTATTATACGGAAATACCGCAAAGGATGCTTCGCATGGATGCGATGCGTGGCGCTATGTCCGAGTGCATCCCTTTCTGTCATTTTCGTAATAACCTTATTATTGCATTCGTGACTGGGGCATCAATTGTTAGAGTAATGACCGTTTTCGTGCAATGTCAATAATTTATCTTCCATTTATAGTATAACTGTGGAACGCTATCTCGGTCGCACTTCTGCTAGTTCTGGATAGTGTGTGTGTACTGCATTGCACACGTACGTACACAGCGCATGCGAGATATGTTCTGGCACTTGTCCAAGAGTCCCTTGAAACCGTTCAATAGTGAACGCACAGATACAGCGGCAAGGGATGGGGCGCCTTGAAACCGTACGGGAAATACCTTCGGAACGCCACAGAGTGCCCTCCAAGGCTATGCGGTTCTGTTTTTATTACCGATGATCTCCAATTTTGTCGATCGCCGTCGAAAAAAAAAACCCAGCTAATGATAATCGCGACACGGCCTGATAGCATATAGATTCTATAATGTGCGCATTAATATGCTGTAAATGAACTTTTCATCAGCGGTGAGCTCACTGATTGGCTAAAGGAAACTTTTTACCATTCATATGCATATATTTTGATGCAGCGTACCGAGTTCACATAAGGCCGAACAAAACATTGTGCTGTTCCGATAACCAGACCTACCCTAGTTTTTACCTGCCCACCCTAAACTCTTAACAGCTACGTATTAAAACACAAAATTAAAAAAGGAAGGAAGAAAAAAAAACCCGTAAAATAACGCGTTCGTTACTTGACATTTGATTTTTGCTTGAACGATGATGTCTTTTATGTTTTTTTCCCTTTTTCTATGTATGATATATTTTACTTGAAATGTTGTAACCAGTGTTTGACCGCCCGGAGACCCTGAAAAAATGCATATTTATTAAAATAAGATTTTTGGAAAAAGAATTCCTGCCGACCTACCTATCCTATTTTTGAAAACAATGATATCGGAACAGCACAATTTATTTTTGGGGGCCTTACTGTATTTCCATCTCGACTAAGACAACAAAACAGACACAACCAAAGACGTTTCAGGACAGAAATCTGAAATATTTTTAATACAACAAAATGGTATTTAGAGTAACAAGATCAACTGCAGTAAAAATTCGAATGACTGAAACTTCAAAATTGTGCGCGAAATTAGACTTAAATCAGAGTCCGAGTATAGCTGTCAGATGTACGGTGAATGAAACACGGTGGTGCACGGACATCTGGCGAATAAAGACGCTTTTAAGATTTGTTTCCCATGGCCGCGATGTTCAATGTGAAATTGAAGACTCCTCCGGTGATTTGGTTTTAAACTTGCGTGCTACAACCATTGCAAAAATAGCCGCCGAAGTACTGGTCGCCGCGTTATCTGAAGAGCCGATCTATCACTCGCGTTGCTGGCTTAAGACAGCTGTGGGTCCATAGCTGTGGTGTTTTCAGACGGGATTCCTGCCTTTTACGGGCTGGTTTTGACGTTTACGATTTTAGCCCCGCCACCACAAAGTCGTAAAAGTCAAAAGCAGCCGTAAAAGGCAGGCATCCCGTCTGAAAACACCACAGCTATGGACCCACAGCTAGACCAAGACATTCGTCTTTGCCATGGCCAACATGGTATTGCATTATAGCTTGTCGATGTGCTCGGTCACGGGTTGAATTTGTTAGCAACCTCACTCAATATTACTCATTTGCCGTTCACCCAGTCGCTGAAAACAACAACTTCGCG
The DNA here is from genome assembly GCF_041260155.1 of Ptychodera flava. Classification (NCBI taxonomy): domain Eukaryota; kingdom Metazoa; phylum Hemichordata; class Enteropneusta; family Ptychoderidae; genus Ptychodera; species Ptychodera flava. The sequence continues at coordinate 433,102 of NW_027248376.1, forward strand.
ACGCGATTTTTCACAACGGTGATTTGGTTTTTTGCAACCTGACGAGAACTTTGACGTCTTCGGCGGCCGAGACCGCAGCAAATCTTGCAGATGTCGACGGCTTATAGCTTTCGCCGGTACCGTTTTCATCGTATCCACTGTTTTTTGTTCCGTCCATGCCGAGATATTAGTTTCACTTCGATAATAAAATTCTGATTCAAAATGTTCGAAATAAATACAGTTTTGCCAATCGTAATAATTATTTTCCTCCACAGATGTAAATCCGCTGCAATATTTATTGTTGTTCAGAAGCTGCTAGCCACTAGACAATATTTACCATTAGAAAGTAGAAAAAAGAATAATAACTAATTTGCATAATTTAGTGGAAATAATTTCTTAACCATGGTTTTAAACATAATTTAATGGCACGTGACGTGTTTTGAAAATGCTTTGCAGTTGGCAAAACATGTAACATATTTTGCTGTACGCAAGCAATCAGTAAAACATTTAATAGCGGTAATAATTAGCCCAATCAAAAGCTAAAATACTAGTTAGAAAAGTTTCACAGTTTTTAAGAAAATGCAAATGCCAACTTTATTTCGCTGCCAACAGATTGGTAATTTGTAGTAACTGGTGCTTTTGTAATAATATGATATACAGTGGTGACACGATGCATCAATGTATCGATGTATTGTATGTATTTGCCTTCACCGATGAGGGCGCACTCAATCAACCTGCACACGTTTTTCGCATCGACTACCACTATAACACGACGCGTCTAGGAATTACATTGTACTTATACAATGAAGATTGTGGGATTATTTTGAATTTAAAGAGTCGCGAATTGGGTTAAAGTTATTTTTCAAGTACTTGAATTGTTCGTTAAGAAGGCTTAATCAACATATCCCTCATAAATGCAGTTTTTGAAATTGATGTGCCTCTGACTTGAGAGACGTGTGCATTTTTTTCAGTCACGGTCCCTCCATCTCAAAAAGTGACACTGTAATACAGACGGTTTATTCTCTGCCAATAGGTAAGAGGTTCAGGGGCTGCCGATGAATGGAAATCCGCAAAAACATTTCAAATTTACAGAAAGACAAGACACAAGACATATATTTATTATGACGAACACCAAGCTACAAGAAAATTGACAAAAAATTTGATTTTGGTTTTAATCTTTTATTACTTCATTGGAATTCAACAAGCCAATCTCCATGAGCTACTAATGGACTTTACAGTAACAATCTAGCGAGTGTATAAAAAGCGTTCTCAAAACGTACTTCCATCGATAATGACACACATCAAACATCAGCCTTGTCAAATCTGTGCACAGTAAGCATTAATATTCATTTTACTGTCACGTGAATTTATTCATGAAAAACAAGAATTATTTTGGAATGCGAAACAAATTAAGTTTTTTTTTTGAATGCAGATTAATCGGGAAGTTCAGTCAAGAAATTAAGCTACTGTATGTGTTCCCTAAAATGCAGAACTTGTGTAAAAAACACCATGAACATCAAACTCCTGACAGGAAAAAAAAGAATTTGATAACAATTAATACTGACACCAAGTAACATGTTTCTATGCGTATCGATGGCTGATTGATACGACGTACGCGTTCTGTTCTTTAAGAAACAATTAAATGAGTTTAAATCCAGAAAGTTACAATAGTACATTGTTTTGAAGAAATACAGCTCTGAAATATCTGACGATTATAATAAAATGTAACTGTTGGTTTCATTGTCAATGCTTTTAAATACATAACCGTATTCTTAAGTCACGAGTAATATTATGAAAGAAAATTGCGTTAGACTTGTGAGACATATAAACCACAAAAAGATATTGGTGAAAACCATACGTATTACCATAATTAAAAGTACAATAAAACGAAAAATAAAATGCGAGATTCAAAACCTTCTTAACACGATGGATAACACCTCATCAAATCATTTACGATAGCAACGCAGCCGAGGAAAACATAAAAGGCTGGATTTAGAATACAGCCCAGAAAAATACATGCAAGTCAAAAACTACAATATTCGGAAATAACATACTATTTTTTGAAAAGAGTCGTTATATTTGGACAATTCTGAATACTTTGAATAGTTTTTAAACTAATCCTACAATACATCATGATCTGAAAATATCTATATCTATGATAGAGTGACCAGAAATAGTGTAAAAAAATGGCATTAGGTATACGGCTAAGTGGCAAGAAAAAAGCGAGTAAACAAAAAAATCACCGAAGTCTTCAATATTTCTTGATTTAACCATCATGCAGCTATGGTGTTTCGGGTACACACGTGATAACAAATCTTAGTTCTCGATTGCATCATTGAATGACAATCCTGCATGCATATAGGCTACTGTGATCAAAACAATGAACACAGCTAGCTGTGCAACACAATAGGCTTACTTGGAAAGCGTACAAGGAAATAGTAAATTGAAAAAAAAAAAAGCGAAAACGTCTACTATCCAATTAAATGTCTTAATATATACACTCTTGTCACGATATTTTTTAAATTGCGATAAAACTGTCAAACTCTCAGAAATACAGTCCATTACGGATACTAATTGTTATGTGTACCTCTGTTCTGAAGCCGACATAACGTCAACCTGACCAGCCTGACGGCAGAAATTGAAATAGCGCCACCTATCATGGGCTAATGAACTAGCGTAAGATTTTACATTAATGTGAGTCGGTCTGGTGTACATCTCATAAAAACAGACCCTTTTCAAAAACGGAAATAATTACAAAGGTACTGAGGTCTCTTTTCTGTTTCTGAATCAATAACATAACACCCAGCTGTGTTATGTTTGCAAATTCGAACTTTGATATTTTTTCTGGGACTACCTTTTACTGTGGAAGCTATCTAATGAGTAAAGCGTTCGCCTTCAGTCAAAACATTAACAGCTGACAGTTGCCAGTGAAGTCATCTGTGGATTTACTCCTGGAATTTTATAAATCTGACGATGTTACAAGAAATCGGAAGGAATTATCCTGACCAGGATGAATAGCATAAAGTATGTACAATGTTCAGGTAAGATCTGATGAGTTTCTTTCTTGAAATCAAAACAAATATGAGAAGATTTCACAGCGATGCTTTGATGAATGTTACAGTGTTTGAATAAAAACTCATTGCAATGCTGCTGTACATAATTCACAATTGTATTCTGTAAAAAAATATGAAAATTGCAACTGATCACTTTGATCTCCATTTAATGAATTGTTAACATCAAAATGTGAAATTCTAATCCAAACATGACCAGGAAAATCTGGACATTAACTCAAAAATCTGGAAAGCATGTTAAAATTTGATTGAATGTTGAATGGAAGTCATGTCAACACAGGACATTCTGCAGAAATATCAAAATATCTCTTTATAAAAACATGATAACTTCAACTGATGGCTTTAATATTATGATTTTTGAATTCTTTACATCAAGACGTTAAATTCTAACCCAACATGGCCAGGAAAATATGAACATTTCTCAGAAAAATGAAATTATTTGTATTTTCTACATGTCAAAACAGTTGCATTAAAGTAAACTTGATCACAATTTCTCTACAGTGTTCAAAATATCACTCTGAAAAATTTATAAAATTTCAACTGATGTCTGAAATTTTGTGTTTTTGAATTCTTCACATCATGAGGTAAATTCTAACCCCAACATGGCCAGGAAATTATGAACATTTCTCAGAAAAATGAAATTATTTGTATTCTCTGTGTCAAAACAATTGCATCAAAACAAACCTGATCACAATTTCTTCACATTTTACAAAAAGTTGACTCTGAAAATAATACAAAATTTCAACCAATGACTGTAATTTTTACATTATTGGATTCCTTACATCAAGATGAGAAATTCTAACCCCAACATGACTAGGAAATTATGAATAGTTTCTGAGAAAAATGAAATTATTGACATTGTTCATGGCATCAAAACAAAGCGGATCACAATTTCTTCACATTTTACAGAAAATTCACTCTGAAAAAAATACAAAATTTCATCCAAGGGTTTCAATTCCACTTGGAGTCATTTCCTGACATCATAACGAGAAATTCTAACCCAAACTTGGCTGAGAAAATATTGAGTTTTGATGAGAAAATCAGGAAAATTGTGTCAGTCATGGTGATGATGTGTTTGTAGGTTGTTCAGTTGTACAGTTGTATTGCTGCAATATTTGCATTGACTGTCTTCTCAGATTTCTTACTTGTAAATGACCTTGACAGTGAAATCACTGCGATCTGAATAAACTATTCTACCGTCTGTAAACACTGCAATGTAGTAAGGGTATCCATCTACAGTTACAGTTTCCTGGTATTCACCCTGTCTATCAAATTTCACTATCTTCCTACCATCTGTCACATAAATATTGTCTGCATTGTCAACTGTAACTCCACATGGATACACTAAGTGATCACTTCCAAATTGATTCAATATTTCAAGATTACTGTCCAAAACATAGATACACTTTACATCAGGACATGACACTATGAGTTGATATTTGCTATTCATGGTCAGAGACCAGGGCTTACTGAGTTGTCGTCTTGAAATAATGTCCCCATCTCCATTACATTTGATTACACAGTCTGCATCGTAGTCTGCTATGAAAACATTTCTGTCTTTATCAACAAATACACCAGTGGGGTATTTCAGTTTACCCATTGCTATTATTTGTTTCACTTCACTCTTTGCATCACTCACTACAATGCATTGGTTGCCTCTATCCGCTGTGTAATAGTCACCATTGTCTGCCATTGCTGTGTCGTATGGTTTGAAATTGTGAGGTAAGCCATGAACTGTGACAGATGTTAGAATCTGTGCAGTGTCTGCTGTTACTGTCTTCACACTGCCATGTACATAGTCACAGACAAGTACATGTCCATTCTTGTTTATTGTCAATCCCCATGGGTTAAAGACTTCTCCTGATGATTTCTTGCCATCTCTGGACAATAAAACCCTGACAGTGTTGGACAGTGGTGTACCTTTGGGTGTAAGGTAACAATTTGCAGATGTAGGTCAAAGGTCAACAGCTGATAAAACAGTAGCACTGCCATTGAAACATGATTTTTTGACATGAAGGTGACAATTTCTTGAAAAAATCTCATTAATTAAAAAATTTAAAAGGTAAAAATGTTACCAATTTGCATAATTAATTAAATTTTACCGATAAACAAATCGTTCAGGCTGGTAATTGTACTTTTTCACCTCTTTTTAAATGCTAGTAGTTGTTCAATTGAGTAATGACAATGATTTTTGACATTCTTAAGATTTTAGGTAATAATTAAAAATTGCTCTGATCAAGTAATTTGCATAATTGATGAATTTAGGTAATTAGGCTTTATCTCCATAATGGATTTGAGTAAAATGCTACAATTTTGTGGAATTGTTTCTTAAGCCATAGCCATGTGATTGCATTCGGTCCAGGAATTTTATCTGTGTGGTAATTACGTATTTGCATAATTAATGAATTTAGGTAATTAGGCTATATCTCAAAATGGTTCAGTGCAATATGCTATATTTTGTGGAATTTTCACTGAAGTCATGGTTATGTCCATTTGCCTTGGTCCAGTGAAATTTATCTCTATGATAATTACTTATTTGCATAATTAATGAATTTAGGTAATTAGGCTGTATCTCAATAATGGTTCAGTGTAATATGCTAGAATTTTGTGGAATTTTCACTGAAGTCATGGCCATGTCATTGCCTTTGGTCCAGTGAATTTTATCTTTATGAGTAATGATTAATTTGCATAATTAATGAATTTAGGTAATTAGGCTATATCTCAATAATGGTTCAGTGCAATATGCTAGAATTTGTGGAATTTTCATTGTAGTCATGGCCATATCATTGCCTTTAGTCCAGTGAATTTTATCTGTCTAGTAATGACTAATTTGCATAATTAATGAATTTAGGTAATTAGGCTGTATCTCAATAATGGTTCAGTGCAATATGCTAGAATTTTGTGGAATTTTCACTGAAGTCATGGCCATGTCATTGCCTTTGGTCCAGTGAATTTTATCTTTATGATAATGATTAATTTGCATAATTAATGAATTTAGGTAATTAGGCTATATCTCAATAATGGTTCAGTGCAATATGCTAGAATTTTGTGGAATTTTCACTGTAGTCATGGCATATCATTGCCTTTAGTCCAGTGAATTTATCTGTCTAGTAATGACTAATTTGCATAATTAATGAATTTAGGTAATTAGGCTGTATCTCAATAATGGTTCAGTGCAATATGCTAGAATTTTGTGGAATTTTCACTGAAGTCATGGCCATGTCATTGCCTTTGGTCCAGTGAATTTTATCTGTCTTATAATTACTAATTTGCATAATTAATGAATTTAGGTAATTAGGCTGTATCTCAATAACGGTTCAGTGCAATATGCTAGAATTTTGTGGAATTTTCACTGAAGTCATGGCCATGTCATTGCCTTTGGTCCAGTGAATTTTATCTTTATGATAATGATTAATTTGCATAATTAATGAATTTAGGTAATTGGGCTATATCTCAATAATGGTTTGCTGTAATAATCTTACAATGTTGTTGCCGTGTCACTGAATCTATAGCAGTGTCATTATGTTTGTCTGGTTATTTTTATATCTGTAGTAATTAGTAATTTGCATAATTAATGAATTTTATTTAATTAGGCTGTAGCTCAATTATGGTTTGCAGTGTTTCATCCAGGATGGCATCAAAAGGGGGGATGTTCCCCTTTACCAGAAAATTTAGGGGGAATTTCACCAGTTCATGTGTTCTACTTGTATCTCTAAGGTGTGACTGAGAGCATTTCATTGGGGGGGCTTGTCCCCCCTAACAAATTACTTGTGGTGCCAACATGTCAACAGAGGGGGGATCCTCCAATCCCCCTCTTGATGAAACACTGGATTTGGTGAAATATGCTACAATGTTGTTAACCTATCACTGAAGCTATAGCAATGTCGTTGTGTTTGTTCAGTGAATTTTATCTGTGTACAGTAGTAATTATTACTTTGCATAATTAATGAATTTAGGTAATTAGGCTGTGTAGCTCAATAATGGTTCATTTTAATATGGTAGGATTCTGTGGAAATTTTACTGAAGCTTTTGCTGTGTCATCGCATTTTATCCTGTGAATTGTATCAATAATTATCAATATCCATAATGACTATATACCAAATAGGCAATATTTTGAATGTTTTTTGATGATAATTTGCAAATTTGTTTAATTGTTGATGTGGGTTGAAGTAGCAGTGTGCGAAATTAACGTCGGTCCGACGGTCCGAGACCGACAGATTTCTCGTCGGGCCGAAAGTTTACGGCAACATGTCGGTCCTTATGACCGACTGAAATTTGGAATAAGTGATGAAAATTTATCCGTCAAGACCTGTAACAGATGCAGATGGTGACTGACTCTGAATCATGTGATTCAGACTTGAATGTCATGCACCTATCAATGTTTTCCACCGTGGGAGTGCGGGGCAACAGGGGATATTGATCGCACTTCGTGTCCTAGTAGTGGGGATTTCGATCTCTATGGTATGCAAGACCGGGGCAGGGGGTTGACAATGTCGCAAGATAGTAATTTTTTGTCTTGCGACTTTTTACATTGATGAAGAGTCTAGGCCTAATCCCTCCGATCGACGCGCATAGTACGTTGTAGCTGATTACATTCAGATCTGTATGAATTGTGTCCGTGCATGCAGATTCTAGCAATGGAATGGATTTATTTTGGTGCAACAATATAATGATAATACTCGTCTAGTGAGTGTAACGCTGGTAATGTTAGCATATGTGTCATATGATAACAACACCCAGTATCATACTAGTTCCACACTTTAAGTGTTCGGAATTACGCATGTATACAAATGTACATAATACAGCCCTTCATTTTATCAAATTGACTCCGTTTTCTTGGATTTTCCGATGAAGCGTTCAAAACATAACCTGTTCATAGAAGAGCTTAAGACAAAAACCTAATACGAAAACAGTGCTGTTGACTAAACATATTTGGTTTTGAACATGGAGGTATTTTTTTTACCTCTATTGTTTTGAACTACGCCCGACACAAGGACTAGATGTTACACGACAGCCCAATTGTGCTACCTGCAGTCGACAGTCAAGTTCACGTTTCGCTACGTTTGTTTGTGGACCGCTAGAACATCTTGATTGCTCGTTGGTCTTCAACCAAAGTTTACAAGGCCGACTGTTACCACGATATATGATCGACGTGATAACAAGTGTACATTTTATAAAACAAAGTGACCTTATCATAACAATTTTGTTGAGTTGCATGATCCGTCGTGTATACTCTCAGAGGCCGAGAGTAGGGCTTCAAATTGTTTCGATGTATACCGTTTTACGACGTGCATGCAAAACTCACCGTCATCCTGGGCTGTAGGCCTAAATGTCGCACAAAAAATTACGTCTTTGAGATTTTATGGTATCATTAACCGATCGTGTCGATGGTTTTCAGCAGTATCGAGTGTCTGTCAAACTTTTCAGAGTCATTTTAATAACTTCTCAGCAATCGCTCAGGCAAAACTTTTTGATCAGGAAATATGCATTCATTTCCGCGAGTGGCGACGTGTGCCATTCATGTTGTCTGCAATTTCTATAATCGACAAAAAGTTACGATACTTGTCCTTTTAATTAAAAGTATAACTTCATTTTTTTCTTCATTGAATACAACAGAGGCCACATTTAAGCATATTTATTTTTTGAAAAATTTTGAAAGTAATCCATACGTCATATCAAAATATAAACCAGGTATTTTTCCTTCTGTTTCAAAATATAAACCAGGTATTTTTTCCCTTCTGTTTTACATTACAATAAAAAGACATAGTGATCAATGTTTGCCAAAAAATTATTCATACACTCCCCTTACTCATGATTGTTTTCAGGGTACTAAGTTATTCACTCGCTTTCTGCCCCTCGCGTTGGCTAATTTCAGAAGTGATTTTCAGCTCGCCAACCATTTTCAAATCACAATACCACATGCCCTGGTGTAGTGTACAATTGTACACAGCAATGTAGAGAACACCATTCCCCTTGAGAGACAAATTTTCTCGCTTTCATCAGCCACATGTAGCCAGTGCATGAGCCTGTATTCCCCGGCCCCTGGGTGTTTGACACCATTTTACAGACCGAGAGTGGGGGACTTGACATGACTAGAAAAAAATTTCAAATTCTCCTGTTAGTCCCATAGTCCTTCTCCCCGCCGTGATGGAAAACATTGATAAATGTATGCGCATGACAGTGAGGAAGATGAGGGCTGTGATCTTTTAAGATTCCAGATCATGTAGATGAATGATTCATGATCATTCACTTACACTATTCTGCAATCTATGTGAACAATAGTCCTTTTGAGAGAATACTTAGTAATACTGACTCTATTAATAAAAGGTCATGAAAAATTAAATATTACAACATAGAAAAGCGGAGTATTGGTGGAGAAGTTGACTTTAATGGTGGGGGTTAACAACTGTATACTGAGGACCGGCAGTTTTCTGTAAGGACCTGAAGCTTTGGCTTGGAGCAGGTCCTTAAGACCTGAAGCTATTTTCTCTTAATTTCGCACACTGGGGTTGAAGTAGTATTGTCCATCTTTATTTTCTGTCCATGGTGTTTACTAATTTACATGTAACTAGTAAAGACAATAACTCAAGAACAGCAGTTTGATGTACGATACTGCAAATCTATTAACCCTTTGAGCGCTAAAGTCAATGTTTGTCACCTTTATAAAATGTAACCCTGGTCAAATTTTTTTCAGGTTTTTGCCAAAATTTTGATAAAAAAACCTGTAGCCAATGAAATTTGATATCTGTTTGGTCCAAAATTATCAAAACAATTACAGAAAAATTCACAAAAACTAGTAAATTGTTGCCCTAAAACTTGGTGGGAATATTACAGTGCTCAAAGGGTTAAATCATTGTACACTCCATATTCTAAATTTTATTTGTATCTGTAATATGATGTATGGATTTATGTTTGCATAAATGAATGTATGTAAGTATATGACCCTTATTTGATCCACTCTTGCAAATACTTGGAATTGCACAATGGTCCATGTACCTATATGTAACCTTGATTACAAACTTCTAGCTACAGTGATGTGATAGGTGTTCTTCTGACCTCAGCAAAGGTGTTGACTTAAACATTTGTTAACATTAATACAGATTGATGATATATAGAGTTGAATAGTTATATTGTAAGTAGCTGATTCATGGCAATTTATTTAGTTTTTAGCTACTGTAGACTATAGTCTATAGAAAATTAGAAGCTATTGGGATGGGTATCCGTCCGGCGTTCGGCGTCAGTCTGTATGTTATGTATGTATGTCCGTTTGTGAGGCATCCGTTCACTCAAATATCTTGAGAACAGTGTTTGATCTAGGACTCAAAAAATAGGGGCCATTGTGGGCCCACTCCCTTGGAAAAAAGGGGCCATTGGCAAAAAAAGGGGCCATACTGGGCCCCTTGCAATTTTTAAAGAGGGCCCTTGTTGATCCCAAAGAGCGAATAAAAAGTGGTCCCCCGGAATTATTAATCAAATTAAAATTGCAATCAGTTGTTTTTAAAAGGCTTATAATGGACAGATTGGGTTGCCAGGCAACATTTGCAAAGACAGATTCCACTGTGTGCTGAAGGAATTGACAAAAAGTTGCAGTAGCTGTAACTATTGATATTTTTCTTTCTGTGTGTCATTCAACAACGGCAGTTTTCTATTGAGCTTCAAGTTATTTCACTAGCAATCAGTTTGTCAACTACGTTTTAGTTATACATGTTTTAGTTTTAAAGTAAACCTTTATTGCTCACAATCTAATTTAGATTCGATTGTCAACAATAACACTGCTAGAAATATTGCTAGAAACAGAGTGGATATACAGACTTTGTTGACAAACTTGAATTTTTGAGAATTACAAAAAAAACATTTTGATACTCAGAATAAAAACACTGAAAGCAGCCTATTAAAAGTGACAGCTACTGTCCCTTTAATCAAATAATATGAAGTTACTGCAGTGACTGGCAGTTCACCCACAAGAAGGATCTCTACAAAAAGACAGACGTACAGGTGAGTCAACATTTAATAACACGTTTATTCATTTTTTTTTCCAAATTTTGACCATTTTCTCAACTCAATACTGATGATTATGCATATGTTTTATTGCAGACATGTACCATCAGCTACCAGTACCATCCATCATGTCCATAGTACAGCCAGTGCCATTGTGACAGCCACTTCACCTGAAAGAAGAAAATATGATTTATTTTTGATTGAGCTGTAAACACTGAAATGCCAAATCTGATTTTAATAAAGATTTTACCCTAACATGTACCATTTCTGAATTCATTTTAAGTAAAGAGTAAAAGGAATAAAATAAAAAGAGGGGGTAAATAAATTAAAAAAATAAACTATAAAAATGTTAAATACTAGATTTCGGTATCCAGAGAAATAGTAAACTTAGATTTGAGAGTGTCCTTTATTTTATATTTCTTCAAAATTTCAAGTTTAGAGTAAAAGACTATAATAAAATTTGGGGGTTCACAGTAAAAAAGTTGAAAAAAATAAATTATCAAAACTGTCAAATACTAGATTTGCGTATACTAGAGAAAAATTAAACTGAGACAAAAAACACACTCACGCTCTTCTCTATTTGTTTGATGACGGAAATATGAAATATCTAAACTGTTTTTGTACGACTGGAAACCCCACGTGGCTACCACGCTGGTATGCGAGTCACTGCCAAACGAATAAATAAACAAGTGACTTGTCCTCGGAAACTCGCAGCCAGTTTACAAACATAACTATTCTGTGCCACTCGGATATTTTGATCAACCCAAGAAATGTCAGAAATTAGCGTCCACAATGCACTGAATACCAGTCCCGGCCACTTGAACTCCATCGTGTAAAATAGTTATACCGTATAAGTATTGCTTGCTATTTGATCTACAGACTTGCAAGTTGCATAGTACATATCGAAGTCAACGGTAAAATTCCAAAATTTTATTCACCTGCGGAGTGCGGTTGTGTTTGCGTACCGGCAGTATTAGTCTGTGTGTCAATTTCTGACCCTTCCATCGTTGTACCTCCTTCATCGTCAGGCGTGGGTGAGGGGACAATCCGAAGGTTTTATCAGAAAATCACTCAAGATACACATATAGTCACGGCATAGTAGCGCGGCGCATGCCTTCTGCACCACAATTGCGAGTGGAGTGATACGTTCCGGCCGCCGCGTACTATGCATAGAATTCTATGCATAGTACGCTGCGGCCGGTACGTATCACTCCACTCGCAACTTTGGCTGGTCCCCGCCTCAGTGACAAGCACAAAGAGGCAGGTAACGGGAAACCGCCATGTATCGGATTACGAAATCTGATTGGTTGAATCATGGGGCGCTGTCATTGGCTGTTCAATTTTACTTTGAAGTAAAGCTAAAATTATAACAGCGAACGTGGCTAGAATTTAATCGAGGATTTAATTAACATTCTTACAAGTTTTGAAATATTGGCAGGTACCAGACTAGACTAAAAAGCACGCGATAAAAATGATGCACTATGTGCGGGCATGCGCAATCAACAACTTCCGGGAGACCAAAAACTGTCTCATTTCAAAATGGCGGTTTTGCGGTATCTGCGTCTTACTACGTGCTGGTCTAGTCAAGTCACGTGAGACGCAGTGATCAGCGAACTCGCAACTGTGTTCTGCACACGTCCCGTCAAAGACGTCATGCCAACTTACGTCATTGTCGCAAAATGCCGTGATTGAATATATACCACGTTACGGTATATCCTCGTGTTGTTGCAGCTAGCATGATGGGCGTAAAACATAGCGGCCAGGCGGAAACAAATTACCAGGTGCCGGCCTTGAATTATTGCGCCTGAAATGGCGCCATGGTCTGTGAAAATAGCGCCATAGCTGATTATTTTGCGCAAAATGCGCAATGGCGCACTCTAGATCAAACACTGTGAGAATTGCAGTACTTACTGATTTGATATTTGTTGTGTAGATGAAAAATATGATTATGAGAAATCTTTATTTTTTATTTTCTGATATTGTTAAAATATGCAAATAAGCGCCAAAAAAGGCGTTTTTTTGTAAAAAATCTTCTTTCTCATAACCACTGGTCAGACAGCTTTGTTATTTGGTGTACAGGTCTCTAGGGGTAACCCAACTTAGATTTGTTCAAATTGTGATGAAATATGCAAATCTGTATTTTTAAGGAATTTTTTTGTCATTTTTGGTCAAAACTTTATTTCATCAAAACTGCTCATCAAACAGCTTTGATATTTGGTATACAGGTCTACAAATGAACTAAATATGATATATTGAATATATGATGAAATCTGCAAATTTGCAATTTTGGTGCAATTTTTGCCATTTTTGGTCAAAAAATGTGTTTCTCAAAAACTGCTTGTCTGATGCCTTTGATATTTGGTAAACAGGTTCCTAGGGGTTGTTTTAGTGTGATATATCGAAATTTGATGAAATCTTAAATTTTGTATTTTTGGTGTAATGTTTGCCATGTTTGGTCAAAATCTCAAAAGTTACTCATCTGATGGCTTTGATATTTGGTATACAGGTTCCTAGACTTTATCTTAATGTAATATATTGAAATTATGATGAAATCTTCAATTATGTATTTTTGCAGCTAATTTTGCCATTTTTGGTCAGGCCATCCTGAAATGAGCTACAAAGATATCCACCTTCTTCATCAATACATGTGTCACAAAAAGTTATTCTCTACATACACAGCAGAGCTCTGTCGACTGTTGGGTCATTTTTTTTAAACTGGTGGTCAGACAGCTTTAATATTTGGTTAACAGGTCCCTAGGATGACCTCAGTGAGATAATTTCACACAGTCATGAAATACTTAATTTTTATATCCATGTCTATAGTAGCTTCAGGGACTTTGGCCCTATGTTTTGTTCTGTATTCAGTTTTATGATCTCTACACTAAACCCATACACTACCATAGTTTGAATCCAACTCCACTGTTTTGTATGGTTGAGTTGGGAAATACAGGGAAATTAGGGTCAAAGGTTGAACATCTTTTATAAGTGGCCTCTTTTCAGCTTGTTAACACTCCCAATATATATATATATATATATATATATATATATATATATCCACATTTAATTCAATAGTCATAAATAATAAAATAATTTGCATATCGCAAAAAAGCAGTTAAGTAGGCTTTTTTGGCACGAAACAAGAGGAGATGAAATCCTGCTGAATGCCAGATACAAAGTATACTGCTGTCTGTTGTCACTTTCACTTCCTGATGTTTTAGGGTTTCATTTACTTTGATTGCAGCGTGTCAACATATTGTACACAACAGTGTGACATCACTGCACTGTGATCTGACGCATAAACACGGCAGTGATCATCAGGAAGGCTGCTTCTCACGCTTAAAAAAGTAACAGTATATTTACTGAAAAATGATATGAGTCGAGCTGCGCAAAGAATCATCAATATTGTCAAAATGATCAATTTTGAGATCTTGATATATTATTTAATTGTACTTTATCAGCTATCATTTGATGTGCTTCTTTGTAAGATTAGGGCTCCCTAACTTGGCAAAAATTATACTTCCAATTTGACTCCGAAGTTAAACCATGAGAATGACCAGTGGTCCCTTAGCATCAAAGATATTGAGGCAACAAACCATACCTACAATAGTAAGCTGTGTGAATATATCAGTGATAACCCAGAAAATCTTTTATCATAGATTTCCTTTAACCCTTTGAGTGCTGTAATATTTCCCACCAAAATTTAAGTTCAACATTTAACAATTTTTTTAAATATTTCTGTAATATTTTTGTAATTTTGGACCAAATGGATGTAACATTTCATTGGCTACAGTTTTTCATCAAAGTTTTGGCAAAATTTAAAAAAAAAATGAGTATATTTTTCTAAGGTAAAAACAACTGACTTAGCGCTCAAAAGGGTTAATTGTTAATTCTCATGTTTCATAGTAATTAAAAACTTGTGTATTTGTTGTTAAGTATTAATCCATTATCATCCATTAATCCATTATCACTACAAAGGTACAGGGCTACTTTTGTGTAGGGGGGGCTTACAATTACAACTCTTCACTTTTACAGATCTTACTCATTCACTTTTGAATTTATACCAGTTATAAGGGGGAATTAAATGAAGAATTCGTAAATACAATGCTGAGTCATGTTAATATGGTATCTATACTGTTTACAGAATGCCCTGTAATTCCTGGCTGTGTGTCAAGTGACAAAGTGAATAAAATCTAAAGTCAAGTCTGTTGTTCACTTTTGATGTTCACAGATGCCTATTAAATGAACTCTCAGTCTCTGGTGTACATGATTGTATTGTTGGCTGATATGCAGCTTTCAGCAAACAACTTTTCTTCTATAGAGGGCGCTGTGCAAATGACACCCTGCTCAAAATCAATTTTAAAAAATCAATGTACGCTCTGTGTGTGTGTGTGTGTATATATATATATATATATATATATATATATATATATATATATATATATATATATATATATATATATATATATATATATATATATATACACACACCATTACTGAACCAGTATATGATAGTCAATATTATGAGTATACAAATGTAAGACTTGCTCAAATTTTACAATTTAGTTTATGGTTTGCTATTATCAGTCTAGTTCCTCACAGCATTTTTCCTTTCATCATACATACAGCCCCGCTGGTTGGTGTCTACACTGATAAACAACTGATACTGCTAACACATCAAGATCAAAGCTCTTTAACCAAATTCTGCTTGGTAAACACAAGGTAAGATACATCTATACTATACCTATGTCAAAATTAATTTCAATAAAATGTCTGACTCATATATCATCCTTCAAGTTCAATAGAACAGAACAGACTTCTTTTTGCATATGCTACTTGAGAAGACTCAACGTGAATGTGTTCAAATTGTAATGAAACTATTTAACTGGGGCTATTTTTTCAATCTTTTGTCAAAAAATCATGTAATTTAAAACACTCACCAGTTAAATATCAAATTTGGATATTGCTTCCATCATCAAACTGCCCAAATATGATAGGGTTCATACAATACTTTGTAGATATGCTTTGTTGAAAATATTAAAATTATGCAATAGAACTGAAAACTCATAATAGCTGCAGATTTTATGTAATTTTTTCATAATTTTATTGTCAAACCAAAGTTGGTTCATATAACCGTGCTAACGGAAGGACGTGCAGAGGTATCACTGCTCACTATTTGGACCATACCAACACGCTTGAGATTTTACAATTGGTTTATTACACATTCACAGCTATTGTGGCATTAATTGCTTAATTACTAAAAATAATCCCATTTGAGTCTTTCATTGGACTTAAAAGGAATTTCCCTACAAAAGTACTGATAGCACAGTTTTCAAATGTGTAGTGTAGGCTCTCAGGAATACACACTTCATTGTAATTGAATGGCTGTAATTTTACAGATTTTATTTTAGTTTTTGGAACGATGCTTTTTTATAAAAATAATTTTTCTTGAAGAAATCGAGACAAAAATTTACTGCATGAAGACTTTTAATTCTACATTCATAAAACTGCAAGTACTGTGTTAAGGTAGCTTTTATGTAAACTACATTTTCATTGATATCTTTCAGGAAGTGATAAGGACTGATAGCAGTACAGAGAAGATGACTCCAGTGAGATAATCTTTTACAGTTATACTTGTAATGATGAATCTGCAGTGGAATTCTACTTGGACTGTGAGGGCAGTATTGATGATGGTGACAACAGAATGAATCACAGCTGTCACAGTTTGAAACTGATGGTGATGGATATTCTGATTGACTTGTAATGATGAATCTACAGTGGAATTCTACTTGGACTGTGAGGGCAGTATTGATGATGGTGACAACAGAATGAATCACAGCTGTCACAGTTTTGAAACTGATGGTGATGGATATTCTGATTGACTTGTAATGATGAATCTGCAGTGGAATTCTACTTGGACTGTGAGGGCAGTATTGATGATGGTGACAACAGAATGAATCACAGCTGTCACAGTTTGAAACTGATGGTGATGGATATTCTGATTGACTTGTAATGATGAATCTGCAGTGGAATTCTACTTGGACTGTGAGGGCAGTATTGATGATGGTGACAACAGAATGAATCACAGCTGTCACAGTTTGAAACTGATGGTGATGGATATTCTGATTGACTTGTAATGATGAATCTGCAGTGGAATTCTACTTGGACTGTGAGGGCAGTATTGATGATGGTGACAACAGAATGAATCACAGCTGTCACAGTTTTGAAACTGATGGTGATGGATATTCTGATTAAATTGTAATGATGAATCTGCAGTGGAATTCTACTTGGACTGTGAGGGCAGTATTGATGATGGTGACAACAGAATGAATCACAGCTGTCACAGTTTGAAACTGATAGTGATGGATATTCTGATTGACTTGTAATGATGAATCTGCAGTGGAATTCTACTTGGACTGTGAGGGCAGTATTGATGATGGTGACAACAGAATGTATCACAGCTGTCACAGTTTGAAACTGATGGTGATGGATATTCTGATTTAATTGTAATGATATATCCGGAGTTGAAATTCTAATGGACTGTGAGGGCAGTGTTGATGATGGTAACCATGACAAATGCCAGTTAAGAAACTGATAGCAATGGAAGTTCTGATCAAGACACTGACAAGCATAAACATTTCACTCATGATGGCTCTAATTGTAGTGATAGGGATGGAAATTCTGTAGAAATCTTGACACTCATACTCACATGCCACTCTTATTGTTCTAATGTTGGGTACATTTGTGACCTGAAAACCACTATCTTTGAAGAACATAAATTTACATGGTCAAATATGATGATTACTTCTCAATTTCAAAGAGACTATGTATGCCATGATAGAGAGTAAAGAAATTGAACACATGTAAACATACAGGATGTAGAAATGATGTGACTGGTACAGTACTGTGATCATGAAGTGACATAGTCCTATGTGTAATGTAATATGTCAGATGGACTGTCATTTACAGCACATTTTGGATTTCCTTGTTTCTCTTTGTCCAAGTTTTTTTTTTTCTGTTTTCTGCTCAATTCTTACTGAGTAACAGCTTCTCTCTCTGTAAATCATTTGCAGTACATGTCTGAAAATACGAATTTCTCTGTGCTGCATGAATGTAAGATGAACTGTTAGCTATCAGGGCTCCCGTACACTCTCAAACCTAGTGTAGATTTACTGGAGCATGTGAATATATCAAATGCATTATAATTTTTGTTAGGGTTAGAACTTAGACCCTTGCATATGCAGTTAAGATAATTTATGAAATATAGCATATTTATTGTGTTTTTCTCAATTTCAAAATTTCCTGTAAAGATAAAGTCTGAACTATTCTGATTAGTTAAAATATGTATGTATAAATTTACGTGCAATAAATTCTGTTATCCTTTCAATGTCAGTAAGAAAGTTGTATGATAGTTCTGAACTTTTGATGTTTTATGTAAAACTAATTTTTTTATGGTGGGAGAGATTTGCATTCTGTATTATCATAAAAAAAGCTCATATTCTTTAAATATATGTGACACTAGACTTTATTAATGAATTACTGCTGCAATAGTTTATTTTGCCTCTCAGAAAATAGGATTTATGAGATTATAGATTTCTATAAAATGTACCATGTCATGTATGTATGTATGTATGTATGTATGTATGTATGTACGTATATTGTAAATATATACAAAAATACATGCATACATACATACATAAATACATACACACATACATACATGCACGCATGCATGCATGTATATATCTATGTATCTATGTATGTATCATGTATGTATGTACATATTTATGTTAAATGCATGCATGCATGCCTGCATGCATGTATATATGTATGTGTATGTGTGTGTGTATGTATGTACTGGTATGTATCATGTATGTAGGCATTTATGTATATATGTATGTTTAATTGTATGTATGTATGTATGTAAGTGTGCAGTTATGCATGTATGCATGCATGCATGCATTTATGTATGTATGTATGTATGTATGTATGTATGTTTGTATGTATGTTTGTATGTATGTATGTATGTATGTATGTATGTATGTATGTATGTATGTATGTATGTATGTATGTATGTATTGTATGTATGTATGTATGTATGTATGTATGTATGTATGTATGTATGTAATTCATACAAGCATGCATACCTGCATTGGTAAAGATGTCTCTGTCTGTCTGCATTTCCGTGTTTGTCTGTCTAGTATAAACACCTTAGAATCACCTCATGTATAAAAAGTACTGGGAATGAAGAATCACCTCTCGCTGGATGTGTATTTTGGTGCCAGTGAACATGTCAATCCATGTTTGAACTTTGATGATGTGAAAGTGGTAAGAAAATATTTTGAACAAAAGGTAATCTTAGTTTTTATGTCACGTTAATAAGTATCTTATAGAGTAACTTTCTTTTGTTTATTAGCTCCCCTGTCACCAACGCGGAGCTTATCAAATAGGTTGATTTTCCGTCGTCGTCCATCGTCAACAATTGCCTTCTCCTCTGAAACAGCAAGTCCAATTGCCTTAAAATTTTATATGCAGTTCCCTTGGGGTGACAACACTTAAGTTTGTTCAAATCTTGGTGAAATTTGCATATTTGTATTTTTGGGGCAATTTTTGGTGTTTTTGGTAAAAAAATCTTCTACTCTGAAACCGCTTGTCCGATTGCTTTCAAATTGATACGCAGTTTACTTAGGGTACTTCAGTGAGATTTGTTCAAATCGTGGTGAAATTTGCATATTTGCATTTTTAAGGCATTTTTGTCATTTTTGGTAAAAAAATCTTTAAAAATCTTCTTCAAAACTACCAGTCAGATAGCTTTTATATTTAGTACATATGTTCCTAGGAATGATCTATTTCAGATTTGTTCAGATTGTGCAGAAATATGCAAATTTGCATTTTTAGGCAATTTTGCCATGTTTGGTCAAAAGTATTCCTCAAAAAGTACTGGTTTAATAGTTTTGAAATTTGGTATTCACGTTTCTATAGATAAACTGAGTAATATATATTGGATTTCTGATGAAATCTGAAATTTTGTATTTTTAGGGCAATTTTTGCCATTTTTGGTCAAAAATGTGTATTTCCAAAACTATTCACCTGATAGCTTTGAAATTTGGTATACAGGTTTCTACAGATAAACTACATGATATATATTGAAATTATGATGAAATCTGCAATTTTGTAATTTTGGGCAATTTTTGCCATTTTTGGTCAAAAATGTGTTTCTTGAAAAGAACCGGTCTGATAGCTTTGAAATTTGGTATACAGGTTTCTACAGATGAGCAAAGTAATATATATTGAATTTTTGATGGAATCTGCAATTTTTTATTTTTCGGGCAATTTTTGCCATTTTTAGTTAAAAAATGTGCATTTCCAAAACTACTCATCTGATAGCCTTGAAATTTGGTATACAAGTTTCTATAGATGAACTTAATGATATTTATTGAAATTATGATGAAATCTGCAATTTTGAATTTTTGGTGGGGCAATTTTTTCCATTTTTGGTCAAAAAATGTGTTTCCAAAAAAGACTGGTCTAACAGCGAAATTTGGTATACCCGTTTCTATAGATGAAGTTATGAACTAAATTTGATCTTTTGAAATTATGATGAAATCTGCAATTTTTATTTTTGGGGGCAAGTGTTGCCATTTTTGGTCAGAAAATTGTATTCTCAAAAAAACTACTCATCAGATAGCTTTGGTTTACATGTTCTTAGGGATGATCCGATGTGATATATTCAAAGTATGATGAAATCTTCAATTGTGTATTTTTGCAGCTATTTTTGCCACTTTTTTCTGGCCACGGCATTGAGCTATCAAAGATTTCTACCTTCTTCATCAACATGTGTAAAAAATAGTTATTCTCTACATAAACACAGCGGAGCTATATCGGCCGCTAGGTCGCTTGTTTTTATTGCGATGTCTTCCTTTTTTATTTCAGTGAATTTTCTTTCCGAAACTGAACATAAAATACTGTATAAATGTAAATTTACAGGATCTCACAGCTACTGTGATTACATAGAGTCTTGTTTTATTATGAAATTTGAGAAAAAAATACTTCATGTTTTATGGCGTGTATTTGATTTCCAACATCTACATAATTATAAGAGCACTGAGTGTAGTTATCTCTACATACAAATGCTTCTAGGATATATTATCATTTAAAACCAAGGACTCAATTTTTACTTATTTGCAGTTTTGCTTCTTTGCAAAAATCTCTACAAATTATGTTTCGAAGTCACCTAATAAACATTTTACTTGGTCTAGTTGCAGTAAACATATTGAAACACATGAATATGATATCAGCATTTATTGCGCTGCTTAATACAAACTGATTTGCTCCGTAGGACAGCTTCAATACAACCTTTGACTCAATTTACCTGCCACAAGCAAAATATAAATGTATTTTAATGAACTAAAGACTCGCGAGCCAAAGGCTTCATGACCCATTAATCGACAATTTTTCTCCTACCTGCTCTCCTCTACGTGTCCGTATTAAGGTTTCTTTTCGTTTTTCCACATTGAAGGAATAGAGCAAGGTACAGTGATTCACTTTTCCAAACATGTCATTGCTACATTGATCTACCTACCTGTTTCGACCTGCCTTAACTGATGATAGACTTCCTTCTGTTCATCAGGAATGTCAGCGTCATCAACGATTGCCTGGATACGCTCTTGTAGATCCTCTTGTTTTGCAGTCAAACTGGCCTTGGCGGTCTTCTTCCCTGACTTTTCCCTTACCAACTTACTGAATTGCTCTATTATGTCTTGTTTCCCTTTGGTAGAAATTTCAAAGTCATGAATGGTGTTCTCAACATACTCCATGAGTACATCGCCCTCTATCACCAACTTTTGATCAGACTTGCGGTCTTGTCTCGACATGAAGGCAAGAACTTCTGGAAAACCATCATTAATTCTTGCTTTATTCCTACAGGAACATCTACTTCATTGATTATGGCCCCTGTGTTTCGGACGAACTCTTGTCGATCAAAAACCAATTCAGAATGAGAGGCATTCAGTTGTTGTAATTCAGTCCGTATCTTGATCCATTCATTCATAAGTTCATCAAGTTCAGTTTGTCTACCTCTCTCTTGTTCCACTGACATTGCTCTTAGGATATCTCTGTCTGTAGCTTTCTGCCTTGTTGTTTGTTGTCTCATTGTAACATCGACTTGTTTTCTTAGAATGTCTGATTTGATTTCCTCATTCATCTCTTCGATGACTTCAATAGGCAGATGGTAGATGTCCTTACCTGAATACAGATGTTAATTACAATGAAACACGATAACAACTTTTTAATAACTGAATTCATGCTATGTCATGATGAACTCTTAAAATCTTCAAAGTCAAAAGAGAGGATTGCAAGGGCTAATTACATGGCCTGACATTTTCTGATCGGGTTTTTTAATATTAACAACTTTGACAAGACCAGAAGGCCGATACACACGGACAAAAGGAAGGATCAACAAAATACTGTTTATAAACAAAGTTTAAGTGATCACTGGTTTCGAGTCGTAAATCAATAACAAATATCCGATAGATTTAGATCGTTTTTAATATTTTGAATGTCACGCGAATTTAAATGGCACATCATCTAAAGCTTTACGTATGCAGTAAATCACAAGAGTCCACACATACACGCACTAGCACAATTAAACAGTAGCAATTATCTACAGACCCAATTACCAAATAACATTTAGACAAATGCCCCTTGCGCAGTGGTTGCATGAGGAAGACACTTGACGTATCTATCATTTGAACATACCTGCCAATTCCTCCTGACATAGCAGATACTCCTCATAGTCTATCGATGCTCCCAATGACAGGTATAGAGCTCCAATTTCATCCAGCAGACTCTCAGATAGGAATGTACTCTTCACCATCCTGTAGAGACTTCCACTTGAATAGTCATCCATCAAAGACTCCAAGGCTTCCGATGACTGGCAATCCATGATGTAAGAAATGCTTCCTTCACGTGTATCATGTAATTCCATATGTTCATGGCGTTGGTCTAGTTGTTTCCCAACCAGTACAGCATTTTCTTTTGTTTGTTTGTTGGAGTAGAAGGCAGCAGCAACTTCCCTCACACTTTTACCTCTCTTTGGAATAATACCGTCTGGTCTCACTTTTATTTCAATTTGACCTGACATGATCAATAAGAGAACTCTTAAATTTTATTGTTCTATTTTGAGCACGGTTCTAACAGGAATATTCGGTTCAATGGCATCGTAAGAATTGTTAAATCCACCAAGTTATTTCGCAGCAACTATACTGATAGCAATGCTCAGCAAAGCTTTTGTTGAGACTAGTTAAATGCAAATGAATTCACTGACTTTACTTTGTAGAGTATACAGATTATAAGAATATACGTTAATATATACGAACTTGTAGTTTGCAACTCTAATTTCGCTTCGTTATAAACAAGATCTACACGTGTAATTTCAAGTCTCGATCACGATGTAGAAAGCAGATATTACTTATTATATCATACCAGTATATTGATGGTGCAAATACAGCGATGGCGGGACGCGAAAAGAACCGTGGTATATTGGCGATATACCACGGCTGGCATACGCGCGAGCTCTCAGCCTGAGCAAAAATCCGTTTATGACGTTCCACGCCAGAATTTCAATATACTGTTAACATTATGATATAATAGCAACAAATTACACCCAGCGACGATATACCACTCGATTTTGACAAGTCCGCTTCATATATACACTCGCTATCGCTCGTGCATATATGTTGTGGACTGGTCGAAATCTCGTGGTATACCGTCACTGGGTATGCTTTATTGCTAAATATTCATCAAGCCATAACAAACAGTGCATGTACGTGCTTTGCCTTGTCAGGACAATTCGGCGTATTCAAAAACGCATTGGCCGATACATAGTACTAGCATATGTCATCTGTTATCAAAATACTTCCAAATTGGTGGAATATTGTCACAATATTGATTGTATTAGACAAACTTCGCACTGTATTGGTCCTTTGAAGCGGAATAGAGAGAGACATGAATATAATTAGACTAAGTGGCCTGTAGAATTCATCATTTGGCACATCAACATATATCAGCTACCCTCAAATTGAGTTTATGCAGCCTTCAGTAATTACAGGAAGGGTTGGGAGGGGAAATTCACGGATTTTTAGCTTACGTGTTCACACATGTGAGCTTATGTCACAGCGATGGATGTCTGTCTGTCTGTCTGTCTGCCTGTCTGTCTGTCTGCCTGTTGTCTGTGTCTGCCTGTATGTCTGTCTGTCTGTCTGTCTGCCTGTCTGTCTGTCTGTCTGTCTCTTGGCCCGATATCTCAAAAAAACGGCTCATCAGATCAGAATCAAATCTAGTACATAAATTCAGTTAGCGAATGGCAAGAACTAATATTGTGTAAACTGTGACCGATATGCCCAATAGCCTTAATTATCTGAAACATTACCCTCCCGATCCCAAGTTGGAAGCTTGAAATATGGGTGTGACCTTATCAAATCTACTTCGATTCGTCTCTGTAGACTTCCATGTTTACCCTGTATTCACTCCCTAAGTTGTTTTCCTCTATCATTTGTACTTGTAACAACCCTTATCTACTCAAATACATTCATATATTAGATAATCAAATATGCATAAATGCATCAATATAATTAGTTTTGTATTGGAAAAGAATTGTTATTAGTTTCCATACAGGCATCCTTGTTTAATGAATTGACATATTTGGGGTGAAATTACAATATCATATTTGTTGCACACATATGAACGTCTAACCACTCAAATCTAATCAAGTACATTCATATATACACTAGTTAAGCTAATTGAGCAGAAAGTTGACAATCCACGCTTCCGTTTATCTAATCAGACAAAGTGCATTGGTATTCGGAATTATTTTGAACTAGCTATATATATATTACATATTATATATATATATATATATATATATATATATATATATATATAATATTACATATTATATATATATATATATATATTATATATATATATATATATATATATATATATATATATATATATATATATATATTATATCACTTGAAGTACAGTATAATAAGTTGTGTTGCTTAAGTTAAATGCATCTCTAGCAATCTTCAGACTGACGGATGGGACGTAATATTTTACTATGATTTTAGGTTGTGTGGCAATTTGAAATAATTGAGAAATGATTAATGTCGATAAATCTACGCTGTTAAACAAAATCTCAGAGTAACTTTGAAAGTGTCGGCACCAAACAATATTAATCTGTCGATATCCTTACCTTTCTGTCGTATTCTTCCACTAATTACATTCTTGTCTCTTGATATGTCGACTCCATCTCCATCACCAAATTGCTCTCTATCTCTTTGCTCAGCTGCTCAACAAGCAAATGTGATTACGTTTACGATTCGGTATTTGACATCTATATATGTAACTTACAGATAAAATCAATGTCACGCTGGTGAATACTAATGAACTGGATAATTGACTTTAATATTATCATCAATATAAATTTCAGTGGTGTTATATTCTTTTGTACGATTTGTTAGAAAGCACAATGACTTTTTCGGTTGCCGTCATACATAGTTGAAATCAATCGAATAAAACAGTGATATATGCTAGATTTTGTTGAGGCATTTTCTTGTGCTCCACACGAAAATTAACGGGTATTGACCACTATCTAAAGAAACATAACACGGCTTTTACCTGTGTTGACTTTATCCTCTTCCTTTCCTGTTTTATCCTGACTATTTGATACCATTGACTTGTCGACATCAACTGAAATCTTACCGGCCTTGCCTAAAATGGAATCAATATTAAAACACTGTGACATACAAAACCTGGTTGTCGTAATGGAAATACTAAACACGTTAAAATGTATTCAGTCGCAAATTCTATTCGTAAATATTAGAAGTATACACACACACACACATACATACATACATACATACATACATACATACATACATACATACATACATACATACATACATACATACATACATACATACATACATACATACATACATACATACATACATACATACATACATACATACATACATACATACATACATACATACATACATACATACATACATACATACATACATACATACATACATACATACATACATACATACATACATACATACATACATACATACATACATACATACATACATACATACATACATACATACATACATAAATACATACATACATACATACATACATACATACATACATACATACATACATACATACATACATACATACATACATACATACATACATACATACATACATACATACATACATACATACATACATACATACATACATACATACATACATACATATACACACACACACAAACACACACACACATATACATACATACATACATACATACATACATACATACATACATACATACATACATACATACATACATACATACATACATACATACATACATACATACATACATACATACATACATACATACATACACACATACATACACACACACACACACACACACACACACACACACACACACACACACACACACACACACACACACATACATACATACATACATACATACATACATACATACATACATACATACATACATACATACATACATACATACATACATACATACATACATACATACATACATACATACATACATACATACATACATACATACATACATACATACATACATACATACATACATACATACATACATACATACATACATACATACATACATACATACATACATACATACATACATACATACATACATACATACATACATACATACATACATACATACATACATACATACATACATACATACATACATACATATCTACATACATACATACATACATACATACATACATACATACATACATACATACATACATACATACATACATACATACATACATACATACATACATACATACATACATACATACATACATACATACATACATACATACATACATACATACATACATACATACATACATACATACATACATACACACATAGATACATACATACATACATAAATACATACATACATACATACATACATACATACATACATACATACATACATACACACACACACACACACACACACACACACATACATACATACATACATACATACATACATACATACATACATACATACATACATACATACATACATACATACATACATACATACATACATACATACATACATACATACATACATACATACATACATACATACATACATACAGATATAACATAACTATGATCATATTGTGAATTTTGAGTAACTGAATTATAATGAGATCATAAAGCCAATGCATATAAATGAATTTGTTATTTTCGTACCTCGACGAAGCTGGTAGAAATAAATAACCACAATTGAGACTGTGAAGAACAATGCCAGCAGAATTCCCTTGACCTCACCAACTAAGGCAATGATGGCCACCAAAACAGGAAAGATTCGCCTATAAGGGATATATTTTGTAATGCTGAATCTTGAAGACGTCATTATCTTACGGTCTTCGTTAGGTAATGGAACGTGGATAGGGTCATCTTCCGTTGAAGGAGGTAGATTTTCTGTAAAGAAAGATATATTAGTTAATGTATAGAGTATCCATAATCAGAAGTTATGTTCTATGCGTCTTGCAAACTTAACGGTACAGTCAAGGTTTTATTTCTCTCTTAAAACTTTTTTCGAGGGAAGTCTGCTATAGCGGGTCGGTAGAGCCAGAATCTGCCAACTTACGTCCGAACCCCGGTAACATTTCTGCTGTCCCCTAATCTGAATGCATTGTATAACCAAGGGGAACCCCGGTAACATTTACCTGAGTACCGGCCTTAACAAAAACACTGAAAGAGAGGGGTCAATTTATCACCAGCATTTAATGAAATATAGATCTGAACGGAGTTAAGACTATTTTTGTTTAATACATATTTTTTGTAATTGAAGGACAGACAACTTTGACAAAGGACCTGGAGTGTTACTGTGCTCCTGTGTCATTATTATCTGCAGCTATTAAGTAGGCAGAACATGTACTCAGGAATTAAAGTGTATGTAAAACAGCCCTGGCCAACATGTGGATGATAAAGTACAAACGTTATTGAAAACAGGGTGTGTGCAATTTGTATGTGAAATTGATTTGTTGGGTGTGGCTAAAAAAATTGCTTGTGGCTAAAACAAATTTGATCATTTTAGTCACACTAACAGACTGTGGCTACAATGAAAAATTCCTAGCGCCAACACTGAGTTGATTAAAGTGTAGTCACAAAACCAAACATTGATTATCAAAGTTAAACATTTCAAAAGACTGGAGTGTAATAGTACGCCCAAACATAAAAAAAAATATTAGAGTGCTCGATGCTGAAAGCAGAGTGTTATTTATAATAAAATTACTTCAAGTAGAAAGACTATTACCCTAGTTTGCTTTTTGCATCTAGCAATATTCAGATTGACTGTCATGTCAGATCTAAACGAATTCTTAGCTCTACAATCTCATATCTCATGTCTCATGTCTCAAGTCTATAGAACATTGTCTTATATTAACTTTCTAGGTTGCGTTGAAATTTAATTAATAATAGCATTCGATGCCACCTCTGGGTGTTTGTTTTACATGGTACATTTGTCAGCATGAAAAATGAATAGCATTTTGATATACAAAGATATAAAATAAGTAATAAAGTAATCTATACAAATAAAGTAACTCATGCATTGTCAATAATTGACTTAGGCACGTCAAACGCCAGGCCCCTGTCCTTGAGAGACCAAATGAACTTGAGAAGTTCAATGCAAAAGTATAACAACAGTAGGATGCATGAAACCAAACTTAAGTAACAGATCATATTACTTTTTACTTGAGGTGATTTTTGTCATGATCTCTTACCCTCTGTTTGAGCATCTTGCACTGTAATATATATATATATGTATATATATATATATATATATATATATATATATATATATATATAATATATTGTATGAAATTTGCTTCAGGTGCTTACATATAAGTATCAGGTTGGGTCAAACCATTTGGTGTGGTGGGTTTGGATTTAAATTTGACAAGTAAAATTTGTTTTTCGTGTCGGCACATGGAGACACTCTAGATCTGAACGCTTGTTTAAAAGGCTGGACTTATCTGCATTGATTATGAATAGCTTCTCCGTAAGACAAAAGTTGCATTTCTTTGACACATTTGAGTAAATACTTGCTTTCGATAGGATTGACCACAATATATCAAACGGTTCGTCCTGAGATTTCAAGTGACAGACATATTTTGATAATACTGTGCTGTTGGCGTATGCCTTACTTCGGAAAGATTGGACATGTGTTGTCAGTTAGACATTATTTTATTATTTATGGATGTTAGTTTGCACGTTTTGTTCTTATGCGCAGTGTGCTACGCCTATTTTGTCAAAAAACCACTCCCACCTGTACTTTCTTGAACAACAAATTCGCCAGAGAAATTGTGTCCAACGTCTGCCTTCCCTGCTTCTTCTGCTTTGGTCGGTCGCTCAGGCACAGCTTGAAACAAAATAATGTTTATCAATAAATACAATTTATCATATATATATATATATATATATATATATATATATATATATATATATATATATATATATATATATATATATATATATATTATGCTATTTATCGAAAATAATTGTATGTATGTAAATGTTCGGTATTTAAGGTTCTCTAGCAACTACAACGATCGCGTTTTTAATTGTCAGTCTGCATGTTTTCATCTATATATGCATACAAGTGACATTTCTTCAAATTAAATGGGTACTCAGGATTATTGGGACACGGATATTGCGATGGTCGTAGAATTGTGTATGAACTTTGTTATCAACTTTCGGAAAGATCAAGAAACAGTAAAAATAGTGATTAAACAAGTATGTTATGCCTTCAACTAGAATCGATGAACAACCGGGGCAGTTGCAAAAGGACAGTCTGCAGAAAGATTGTGTACTTGAAGATGTCAGTGCACCTTGACGTTTTTTTCCTTTCCGGAAATTTTACCTGTACTGTCTCCATCCTCTTCCTCACCAGCTTCATCCTCGCTGTCAGAGATCATTGAATCACTATCATCAACTGAAATCTCAGCGCCATTGCCTACAGAAGAAAGTAACATTTGAAGAACATATCTCACAAGAAATCTAGAGAAAGCAAAGTTGTTTGAGGAATTAACGCATAAAGGAACGTTTAAAAAATGCACTTAGTCTGAATGTAGTTGATTTGATGATGTTATAGTCACATTTTCTACTATGATTTTCATGTAGAAATACGGTATCTTACATTTAATTCAAACATCCCCTTTATGTTAACGATCAACTTATTCTTTAGGTTCAAGGATTGAGGCCTCATCTATACATAAATAGTTTAAAACGTGTGTGAATTCAAAGTTATTGGGTGACATTAAGATTCACCGTGGCGCAAAAGCACATTTGCCCCCCGCAAACTTTTTTTTTTGTATTTATAAAACTTTTTATTCGAGTCACAACATGAAAAAATTACCCATGACTTATTTTCACTGATTCATTGACCATATTGTATTTTTAAAAGCAGCTGACAGTAATATGTAACCCCCGCAAACTTCCCAATTCACTCAAAAGACAACAGACCGTGTATTGTTACCTTTGTCTTCAACAGTGGGCTCTAATTTTGTATTCTGGTCATTCCTGTGTGCAGAGGTGTGTTGAAGATCGGCAGTTATCGCGTCAACAAAACATTCATTACTACCCTGTGTATCCTGGGCGACTTTTTTCTTTATGTGATCTCTTATTATCTTTGCACGCTGAAATGCTGTCGGGTTTTTCGTTATGACCGACACTATTTTGGCTTTCAAATCTTTTGGGTCTTCATCCATTTCTACTGCACATTCTGTCGCTTCGAGCTTATCTATGTGTTTACTGACAATCTCATCACTGTGAGACCCATGAGGGTAGACTACGGGTATCGCTGCGCACATAGCTGCCAGAGTAAGGTTACCATAACTTGTCGTAGATGGCGGAATTAATACAAGATGAGATGACATCAGTTCACTGTTCAGTTCTTCAGTACTTGTCACGATTTTAGGCGTGATCTTCAATCTTGAGCTGCGTGTCAGCTCCTTTTCTATCTCTTTTCCCTTACTTGGTGACATTCCAATTATTTTCCATACCGAAGGAGTTTGGTTAAACGTATATCTGAGTTCAGCTGCATCATTTACCGCCTTGATAAACGACATCAAGTTTCTGGGGGTCTTCAAACTCGTATTCCTGGACAACGGATATAATTTTGAATTTTTCGCGCTTGAGTATGGGGGGTTTATCTGATTCTGAAGCCGCTAAGTATTCTTTGTTTATCATCGGCGAAAGAAGCTGCTGATTGATTTTATGGTAACGTCGCTTGTATTCCGCGAAAACTCTCTCTCCGACAGAAAAGCAACACTTTGCCTTCTGAAATTCATCTGACATAATTCGCTTCCGAAATTCAAGTTCCTGTTTACTGCACCCGACAATTAAGGGGGTGATGTCATCTTCATCAAAGAGATTGATCAGATAGCAAGACGCCTTCGGAAACACCTTACTCAGGATTTTGAAGGTTGGTATTGAGGTGAACGCACTGAAGCCAAACACGAACTTGACATTTGTCAACTCTTCCAATTGTGGATAGTATTCATTAGGACACAGCAACCAGTCAACATTTGGCTCTCTGTATTGGAATAAGCCCTCCTTTATCGGAAGTTCAAGGGTGATGCCAAATTCTGTTGCTTCACGCTCCTCTTCTTTTGTTGCTTTTAAAGCTGTACAATGGACAGATATTTCCATGTTCTGCAGTAGTCTGATCACCAGGTGAAGTGCATCGGTGACTCCTCCGTGAATTGAAGGTCCCCATCTGTCAGATACGATCAACGCTTTGTCTGCCATATTGCTGCTGACGAAAAACGGGAGAAAAAAATGTTTGGTTTTGCTATAATGATAATTGTTTGGCATTGATAACAATTAGATGTGTAAAAATATCGCGGCGGTCTCATCGATTTTTGCATGTCTCCTAACAAAATACTCTTGGCCCGTGGCTTCCAAAGGGCCAGATTTGCAAACTTAGATACTTAAAAATTATATAATCAAAACGGAACTCGAATATCTGAGAAACCATGTTGCACCAGAAATCGTTATGTAAATGCAATACTTAAAAGGGTATAAGCTATCGGTTCTTTTTATATTTTTCTATCTTCAAGTCTTGGAGCGTATTTTCATCTGTCAGCTTAACGTCGTATATGCCTGCGCCAAGACAGCTTATTCTATTATGGTTAATGAGACAATATAATATTTGCAAACTAACTTGATTCAAAGAATCAATGGTCGTTTTGTCGATCCAACTTTGATCTAACAAACTTCGGGGTAATTCCTATGTGGTAAGCTCAGAAGTCTTGCAGGTCCATTATGAATACTGATTTTTAAGAGTACATAGAATAACACCAATGTTATATAAAAAGGCAAAACTGAAATTTGCGAGTTGATTATTCTTTCCTCCTTCCTTCGTTATTGATGCAACCAACTTCAAAGGCAATCGCTCAATGCCTAACCACGATTTGGTGTGACTAGTTAAATACAATGACAAACTTCGCCAAATGAAACTGATATCGTGAGCTTCATACTTCAAAGAATCCACAGACTTTTCATACGTGTATGGTTTAAAATGACAGACTATCCACAAACTGTTCAAAAATATTGAAAAAATGATGCTGAAAGTCTGTTTAAAACTTGATCCGTTATAGCAAAGTACTAGAATTTAAACGTAGAAACTAGAAATTGCTTTGAGGCGATGTATTACTTTACAGCTGTGAAATACGTTTCGTCGTAGGAATGTAGCACTTAATCAGTAAGCCCATTTAATGACATGATTATACCTCAACCATTCATTTGTAACACCCTTTATTAATTTGAACAGACGATAGCTAAATAACTGAAGTCAGTAAGTGCAGAGTGCGACTTGGTGTTTAATGTCTGTTCTGAACAGATTCGTCATAAAATTATTATTAAAGGTTAGTCGGAAATGTCATAAATAGGTCATCGTGAAGATTATACGTTGCAGATGCAAATTACTTAGTTGCATGGTGGCACTTAATCGTGTCCATATCAAAATACAGTATTGGAGTAATCCAAATGTGGGACAAATCTCATGTGACATCTCTCATTTCTTAGCATCACACCATAGAGGGCGCAAGTGTCACCTAACCTGCAGCCGTGAGAATATCAAGCTATTTTTGTAGACTGCCGTCTCTGATTGATGAAGTATTACAACTTCTCAAGTTTCATACGCTATTTTCCTTAGCCCTACTCTTGCAGTGACAATATACTGCATGCTGCAGTGCAACATATATTAATGTCAGGACACCATTTGTCACGATATACCATGTTATTGCCCTATCAGCTTACCTTTTGGTTTTCCTGCCACGTCGTCCGCCATTACCATCTGAGACTTCAACTGGTTCACTCCCTTTGCTGTCGGAAGTACTAGGTTTTACATCGGAGCTTGCCATGTTGACTCTTGATCAAAGCAACTCTAAGTCAAAGAAATCTGAGGCCTAATAGGATGACGTAACTCTGATCAAAGAAAACCGAGAAAGGTCGGAGAGAAGGACACGAAAAAAGCTAAACTATGTCAGAGCTGCAGACCTCGCAAAAGAGGCCTCAATAGATTATTAACTTCCTTATGTCGGTAAAGAACGGTGACGTGCGTCATGAATAATTCATGACGTGTGTTTTGTAGAATATCTGGGTTGCAGAGCCGGTCGTACAGAATGTGTCATCGAGTCTCTTTTTCAATTTCAAAAAAGATTCCTCGCTGAAATTTGATCTTGACTCATTGCATTCATATCGAAGTAATTTTGTTTCATGGGAGTAATCATGGGAGCCAAAGACTAGGCACTCTATTTTTGCCTCTCACTTATGTAGTTCCCACTGTGCATCAGACGGTTTTACGCAGACTGTTGTCAAACCGTATTCATTTTGTGCAGTCTGACATAAGCATAATTATATCTATTGAAAATCACAATATATTGGGATTACCCAGTGCTCATCAGTCTTGTTATCAATCTTTAAAGCTTGAGCTCCCTACATTTCTTCATCATTCTATTATCATAATCTTCCAACTTGGCGCAACTTGCTACAATTCTTTTGTTTCAAACCCACGCCATGACTAAATTAAAATGCCTATAACAGCTAAATATTAAAAGTAGTTGAAATACAATAGAACGTGGGAGTATTAAGCATGGGAAAGATAAGTTAATGATGATTTTTTTAACGTTTAAACGAGTGAGACCATATTGCTGATTTCGTGCTGATGTTTTGTGGCGCCAGTATTTTGTTAAAATACAAATGGAGGGGAATTGCGCGGGATTTATCGCGTCCATGGACGCCAGTATATCGTGAGCGTGAAATATTAAACTTCTTCGCGCAAAGTTTGAAGATTATGACACTATCCTGCTCCAACTCGCCACCATTGCTGCATTATCTTTATAATCATCATCGTCACCAACATCATTATCACCACCACCACCACCATCATCATCATCATCACCATCAAATCATCATCATCATCATCATCATCATCATAATCATCATCATCGTCGTCGTCGTCTTCGTCGTCGTCATCCTGATCATCACGAAGATCGTCGTTGTCAATGTGATCACATGACTTTGGAAACAAAATTAGTTTTAATAATCCCTCTAACTCAAGTCTTTAGAGAAAGAAATACAGGATGAGAAAGAATTCGAAGACTCAATATAAGAGCGGCGTCTATAGTGCCTTATCACATCCGAAGCTGTATTTTCTACATATCGTCGATTGTCTGTGAAGTTACTAAGCCCTGACAAGGTTAAGTGCGAACTTACTCTAGATTATATACGTTGACTAATTCAAAACATGCAGACTTTCAGGCTACAACACTGTCACTGTGACTTAATTCATGCATGGAGTTAAAAATTTACGACAAAAGTGCAATGAAATCGTATATAAATTAGACGATAAATTCAGTCTGGCAAAGTTGATAGCGTAGGGACTTTGGGTATTATCCGAGATAGGTTAACTTCTCCTTTTCACATAACGTTGTTACAAGGTTCAGGGAACTCAGCGTATAATTTTACGTTTAATCTTCTCAATGCATTATTTTCACATAAACATTGGCTTCAACAAATTATCGTGCTCACCCAGTGTCAGTCTCATTCCACTACGATGCAGGCTGAAGATTCAAATCAGTTCGGTAAATTAAAAACATGTCTAGATCGTTGGAAAGGTATATGTGTTCATTTCACACACACACACACACGCATATACACAAGTATTGTTTTCTTTTGTTTCATAACTACAGTTATTACCATCATCACATAGTTCATGGCTAACTTCTCACAGTGGAGTTTGCACTGTAGGATTGAAAGTGATGCGAATAATTAGCCCATGATTCACGTAACACGTCCGCCTATCCAATGTATTTTCCCGCAGATGGTCACAAATGCACGAAAAATGACTTGAACCACAAATTTGAATTAATAATCTGATTGTTTTTGTAATCTGTTCCGAAGAGTCCTTTGATTTTTATCGCTCTTATTGTAGTTAACAATTATTTCAAATGAACATAACTGTGACAAGGAGCCAGGTTTGTAAAACGTGCGTACTAGGCGATAGCTGCACGACTTATTGCTTTACAACGTTTTCGTCTCAGTTCTGGCGATACTTATCTACTCACAGACTACGATCCAAATGCAGGTGTCCAAAGTCCTCTGTATCGCAGTATCAGTACTGATAAATGCTGAACAGACTGGTGACCTAAATAAGACATATCTGGATAAACACTTCATCGTAATTCTGACAATCGCTACACCAGTTATCAACAGATTGGATTAAATCAGGTAACTTTGATATTTCCCTAGAAAATTTCATCGAACTGAAACAAGAAGTAAATGTCTCAATAGTCATTTTCTATTTCCTGCAGTGCAATGTCGTCATGGATGTTAA
Organism: Ptychodera flava; assembly: GCF_041260155.1. NCBI lineage: Eukaryota > Metazoa > Hemichordata > Enteropneusta > Ptychoderidae > Ptychodera > Ptychodera flava. The sequence goes on from NW_027248376.1 coordinate 469,192, forward strand.
TGTCAATCGAAAGAATGCGGAGTGACGATAATGAAGGGATTTATGAGAAATCATAATATTGTTATATATAGACTGACTTAGGGGACCCTTAGCCTCATATGTTAATTACGTTATTCAGGACAAGGGTTACTTCTTTTTTTAGTTGGTGACTTTCACGGCTTTGTATTTACCTTGTTTGTGCTGTCCAGTAAAAGTTAAAAAACTTACTTTTGAAATTCGAAATTTATTGGCTTTTTAAAGTTCAGCTTCAATGATACATGTACAGACAAATGCATTCTGTAATTCAGCCCATAGCCTTTATACACACCTGTAGGATACATGGCGACGAAGAAGTAGACATGAAGCAATTTCAAAACTAGTCTAACAAGAGATTGCTAACAAAGTTGTGCGTGTCTTTCACATAACAACAGCACCAGGTGATTAAGCCCAGGCGGATTTCTAACATGCATTAACGCTTCACAACGCAGTTATGCGTCTTTGAAAATGCAAAGGCTGTAATAAACTATTGATAGTCATGATTTGTAGTTTTATTGACAGAAGAACAGTAACGATACAGGGTACAGAGGTTGTGTCAAAGTGTCACTGATTCAAAGTGACGACATTGGTATGAAACGACGGGACGCACAGGATTCGTTGATCCATACGCGTACGTATTCTCCAAAGTTCAATAACAATGCGATTATGTGTATACATAGAAGACAGTTCAAATAAGGCTTTCCCCTGGTTTTGGGGTCTCGCGTAAGTAGAGAGACATTTACCATATACAGTCACAGGCGCTTGGCACATTGATGGGACAATAATCGTATTTGATATGTAGAATGTCTGTGTACGACTTGATTATTCAATAAAAGAATCACCGTACGTGATATTAGTGTAGGCCTGTATGTTGACTGGCATACGAGTGGCTAAGGCTGCCTGGCTAGTTCCCGGCGAAGGCAGTTAGGCCTACATCTAGCCTTGGTTTCGAGGTCCCGTCCGGGGCACCCTCAAAGTTGGCGTGTCGGTATACTCTGTAAATGTCCACTTTTGTTTTGAGAATGTAGCTTAGCTTTTCAGTAGAAAAAAGACGGAACACGCATATCCCCTTATCTATCACCTCTTGAGTAACTTTAGAAGGTGCCCCTTGACAGCGCCCAACAGATCGCGGCCCAACTATCAGCCTGTTAGGGATAGGGGAAAGTGGGTCATGTTGTTTAACGGAATTGAGTTAATGTATGTAAGAATACATGTACACGGTATATTTATGTGATAAGAAACTAAATGACTGTGGCTTTCGAGTTAATGTCTTTAGACAAGGTAAATGAACTTAATCGTATGATACAACAACGGATATCAGGAGTTGGTTATAAATCACAATAATTTTTGGTGTATGGTTACGAGTTTTAAGGTATGGGTGAAGCTTGTATGGGTGTCAGGAAACCACACTGACACTGACAAGTTATATTCTTGAGTAAAGTGATAAGGCTGTAAACATCGCAGGAAACGTCTCCGTAGTCAGCGTTATTACACTATAATGAAGCCGTAGACTCAAGTCGTTGAATAAGACATTGTGTCGATTGTTTGAAATCGGCTATTATGTCTGCTTATTTCATAAATGAAGTATTTGTTGTTCCCAGTCAGCTTTTTTCACTTGAGTCTGAGTAGAGCTGAAAGTGATGCAGCTAGTTAGTCCCCGATTCGAGTATCGCATTTACCCCAGTTATACACACATATTCACGCAAATGGTCATAAAACACATTATATTACTTAAATGACATATTTGAACTGAAACTATGCGAGCTACCAACAGTTTGTTAAGTTGTTCGTGAATTCTTTCCACATTATCAGAGTCAAGCCTCCCCCTGTTATCATATTTTACGATGTATTTATAAATTTTTATCAACCCTCGTAAACCCTGCACTCATAATCAGCCAGAATTGAAAACAATTTGTGTTTGGCTTTAACTCCTAAATTTATCGCTTTACGATGTTGACGGCTCCAGTGTGGCGGTGAATATCTTCGTGCACACTACCAACTAAATGCAGGTGTTCAAATTCCACTGTATCTAAGTGTCCGTACTGATAAAGGTCAACGGACTTGTGACCTGGGAAGGGTTAATCAGACCAAATATTCTGCCGCCATAGTCATTCTAGCTCTGATATCGCCGTCTCTGTCGTCAATAGATGACTGCACTCCACATATCGTTCACGTTGCCCAAGAGTCTCTCATCAAATTGAAAGTAGACGTAAATATCTCAATCGTCATTTGGATCCGTTTTATTGCAGCATCGGAGCGCGGCTAACGTATCCATGAAGCACTATCTAGAAACAGACTTGGCTTGGGAACTTGTCGGACCCCATATGTGCATTACGTCATTCAGAGCAAGGAATAGATGTTTATTACCCGGTCTTTTTGCGTGCACCGACCAAAGCACTCTGTAACTGAGCATATCGACTTTTCATCAATTTTGGTGACAAACTGACGAGTAAGCAGAAGTTGTCGAAAATTCCAAACTGTAGATTTATCAGAGATTGCTTGTTACCCTATCATGCGTGCACGCATTTTGAACTCCCTGATTAAAAACTTAGTTATGAAGCATTGAGAAAATCGATTGTTAAGTACACTACTGATAATCACAGTTTGTAGCTTTATTGACGGATGCTAAATCATAGTAACAATACAGGGTGCAAAGGTTGTGTCAAACTGTCATTGGTTCAGAGTAAATATTTTGATGAAACAACAAGACGCTTAGAACACAATGATCAAGACGTATTTTGTCTAGTTCATCAAGTCTGCAATTATGTTTATGCATAAAAGATGAGTTTTATAAACGTTGTGTCACAAAATAGAACAGAGAAAGTGTTAGAAAATGCAGTTCACCAGATATAATCGACTGAAAGATTCGTCGCTCGAGGGCGCTCTCCGTCTCCGTACGCTCCCCTTCTGAGTTCAATAGATATTCAACAGCACTCTGCATAAAACGTCACATATTTAGCGACCAGAAACAACTGTAGGCGTGACTAACGTTCTTTCATCTCGCCGACGCATGTGACAGACAGCATCCAGTCGGAGGAGGAGGGGAGCGTAGGGGAGCGTCCTCGAGCGACGGATCTTACAGTCTACAGATATAAATGATACAAAATATGATTCAGGGGACGTAAGTAACTCATAATTGCGGGTTCAAGTCACGGAAAATGAAGACACCGCTGTAGTTCATAGGATACTTACTCAAAGCTTTAAAGAATTAGTGTTCAAAAAAAGCTATTTATATACAGAATAATAAACACTGAGTGGACTCAGTGGCAGTGAAAAAAGGTTATCATTGACAATAGAATAAAGATTAGTAAAACTATACATTTTCACATTTGCTTTTTCACAATTTCTTAAGACAAAATTTTCTGATGAAGAGACACAACTGCTGAAATATTGAATTTAAATGGTTTTAGATTAAAATACTGTTTACACTGATGAAGTATTAAAATTCATTCTAAATCGCCAGAAATGGGTATTTTCGTTCGGATCGGTTGGTGGATATTTGTCATCTCTATTATTCCTAGTATGTATGACTTATGCGTGTCATTTCTCACATACAATGGTTCAAGGCAATAGGCACTAATCGCTTCTTACTGATGTCTTTTTGCAATAAATCATTACATTAGAACGTCGAATGCGTCCAATGATGTGAAGTATTGGCATACAATGTCATCAAAAATGTGAAAACGTCTCAGTTTGTGAACAGCAATGACACAACACATCATCGAAACTTGAAATCATCGACCAGAATGAAAACAATCACCGACACAAGTACTGTAAGAAAAAGTGAGATAACTATAAGACAATGCAAGATCACTGAAAAATATATGCACTGTTCTCAATCACCACATTTATAATCTTCGAAGGACAAAATTTCATATGACGAACGAAATCCCGTTTCTTGGGGTGTCTCGCTCTATTAAGATAGTAACAAGTATTCACATAAACTTTGTACCATTGTTACCTGTTCATGCGCGATACTTTATTGCTATTTAAAATATGTTTTTAAAACTGTAGATCTGTCGGAAATATTTTTCCCTTGATTTTCTTATGAAATGTCTCCGGCATCCATTTTGATGGAGAACACACTTTACTCTTACAGTAAATATAAACTTGAAGTAAATGATAAATAGTAAAATGATACGCTGTTATAACTCGGATCGTTCAGCCACTCACCAACTGAAGCACTTGTAATGCGCGAGGCTTTCCCACTGTGGTCACGATAGTCGTCTCTGAGATATTTGGGAATACACCTTCCATTTCGCTCCGGTAGTTGTTCTCATTCCTGCACTTTCCATTGCCATGTGAGCACAAAATTTGGCAAATAAAGCTTTATAAGGTTACCTTTTCAACCAAACTTTAATAAATGTTACAATTATCTGTCGTTTGTGACTCACTTTTATAATTCTGGGACTAGTGAGGCTCATATGAGATTGACATGCAAGTGTCTTTTCAGAGACATGAGCTAATAAGCTACTTAACACAATCATTGAGAACAATAAGCTGCTTGTTATTCATTATGTCTAAATCTTACCTGACATGTAGAACAGTGTATAGATTCCTTTGAATCCATTTTCGTTTTGAATAGCGTCACTGATGTGCATTTCAAGTGTAATTCTGCCGCTTGAGCCATTTCCATCATGCCCCTATCACTGAATATCTTTATCATTTCCAATCTGTTGTCAGATGGCGTGATGATGCCTGTTCGAAAAGATAAATTGTTATAAATAGATTTTCCTCGTACATTATCTAATGTTTATAATTGATGATGTGGTAATACTATAATAATACCTGATAAACTTGAGAAAATCACATTTCTGTCAAATTTAAAGAAAGTTTAATAATTCAGCACTTCGATCGATACACATTTCTCACATCTAACGTATCACTTTGCAACTTATAACTGATAGAGTGAAAATCTGGTGAGTACTTTGGCCAGTGCACGGTGATCTTCACCAGCAGTTCTTACTTCTAATATCAAATAAGACATGCATCCCTTACTTTGGTTATACCACTCTCCGCCTCGTGCCCATTGTTCTAACCATGCTCTCTAATTTCTATAACCGAATATTTTATTATATACCACCCGGCTTTCTTTTGTTTAAAAAGTGTCCGATTTACAAGTTCTTTTGTTTTAAAGTGTCCGATTTACTAGTAAATCGGACAGTTCTTTGTTAAAAACTGTCCAGTTTACTAGTAAATCGGGCACTTTTAAACAAAAGAACTTGTAAAATGGACACTTTTTAAACAAAAGGAAGTCACGTGGCGACGAGTAAAAAATGCGAGACATTAACCAGAAGAAATGTATTTCACCATCAAGTACAGAGTAAAGAAACTTTAAAAGAATCACCGGACTGAATTAATTTGCACGACTGTACATCTCAAAATCAATTCCAGGTCACCGTGAAATAACGGTATTGATTGCAAATATCACTTCTGTGTTAAGGTTATTGTTATCACGATCATTCGAAGCTGAAATTTAAGATTTCAAAGTCAGTTATCAACAATGAATGTAGAGGTTTCAGTCGCCTTTGGTAAACTTAAATCTAGCGACGGGCAAACACACACACGCAGTACCACAGTCATTGTGGATCTACACGTATTTTTTTTGTACTTGCAGTTTCTGTTGCGCCTTTCTCTGACGTGGCTGTGTAGCTTGGTCTTCCGATTGTGGCCGTTAGCACTGGCGTGACAGGGGGACTTTCTTTTCCATCTTTGGCTTTGGTAGTTGAAGTGCACCAGATACAGCTTTCATTTGTATTTCATCCGCCATATCGATATACGTAGAGCGACTCGGCAATTGCGTGTATGCTGCTCAAAGTTTTCGACAAAAATGAGCAAAGCGTGACTCTAACGTTGATCTGCAAACACCTTTTCACTTCATTCCACCAACCAATCAATCAAACATAATTCATACAATTAAAATAAGACGAGGTGCTCAATCACGTCATCGCACTACAATAGCAACACGTGTCAACTTTGTTTTATCCAATCATGGGTTAGTTTTTTATACTTTCGTTCAACAAGGTGTCAAAACGCGTCAATGTTTTCCTGCCAAAGTTTCAACTTGCACTGCACTAAAATTACAAATAAAAACTTTCGGCGTGCAAACAAGGCTCTAAAACTCGGCAAATTCGTGGTATAACACGGTCAGCGAACTCGTAGTCGGCGGTTTACGGAATTTAACGTTACAGTTTGCCATAAAACTCATCGGCCCTGCGGGCCTCGGAGTTTTACTTGCAAACTGTACCGTCAAATTCCGTAAACCGCCTCCTACTCGTCCGCTTACCTATAGTTATAAAGATGGCAGCATTCTTCTACTCCATTGACCTTTTGAGTAAATCCATCGTTTACGTCTGAGCCATGTCTTCCGGTGTAAGATTCGATGCCACAATCCGGATCTGCGGATAATGCATTTTTTATCATATTCACTGACACATCCACAACAACAACAACAAAACGAGCAGACAACACAAACAATCAAACATACGGACATGAATGCATGCATGCATGCATACCGAACCACCTACACAGCTAGCCTACAGACAGATATATACATACGTCCATAGGTGAGCTGTTCCAACCTTTATCAGTCTCCACTGATAAAGTGATGTCTGTAAATTTCACGTATGTTGGTTGTAGACTCCGTCGTTCCTGATCTTAGGCTCGTAATTTTATTTCACAAGTTCGGAACCATTCGGGTAGGCTCGGTGTGAGTACAGTTTACCACCGTTTGCTTTTGTTTTCATCATCTTCCAGGACTGCATCGCACAAAGATTAAATAAGTTTAAAATAAATTCAGACAATCGACCGAATTATATCGATGGAATGAAAAGATAGCATAACACTACTGATATCAAAGCAAGGAACTGATCGATGTATACAGGAAGGGGGGACTAGTATTAAACGTTTTTGTTTTTATCCATGGTTTGGTGATGGTTGTACAGAGTGTGTTCTGGTTTCCTCGTGAAACTAAATGGAAGATTATGCCATTAAAGCAGTACAGTGTAATGTACCGTAATGTATTGTACTGTACTATGCACTCTAGTGCGCTGTACTGTACTGTACTGTACTGTACTGTACTGTACTGTACTGTACTGTACTGTACTGTACTGTACTGTACTGTACTGTACTGTACTGTACTGTACTGTACTGTACTGTACTGTACTGTACTGTACTGTACTGTACTGTACTGTACTGTAATGGAATGTACTGTACTGTACTGTAATGGAATGTACTGTACTGCACTGAACTGCACTGCACTGCACTGCACTGCACTGCACTGCACTGCACTGCACTGCACTGCACTTTACTGTACTGTACTGCACTGCACTGCACTGCACTGCACTGTACTGTACTGTACTGGACTGGACTGGACTGGACTGGACTGGACTGTACTGTACTGTACTGTACTGTACTTTACTGTACTGTACTGTACTGGACTGGACTGGACTGGACTGGACTGGACTGGACTGGACTGGACTGGACTGGACTGTTCTGTACTCTACTGTACTGTACTGTACTGTACTGTACTGTATTGTACTGTACTTGACTGGACTGGACTGTACTGTACTGTACTGTATTGTACTGTACTGTACTGGACTGGACTGGACTAGACTGGACTGGACTGGACTGGACTGGACTGTACTGTACTGTACTGTACTGTACTGTACTGTACTGTACTGTACTGTACTGTACTGTACTGTACTGTACTGTACTGTACTGTACTGTACTGTACTGTACTGTACTGTACTGTGTTGTACTGTACTGTACTGTATTTTACTGTACTGCACTGTACTGTACTGTATTGTACTGTCAACTGTACTTTACTGTTCTCACCTGTAAGTGGTTTACAATACTGCACTGCACTGCACTGCATTGTATCGTACTGTTCTATTCTGTATTTCACTGTGCCGTGCTATATTGTGCTATGCTGTGCAGTGCGGTGCTGTGTTATGCGCTGCTGTGCTGTGCCGTAATGTGCTGTTTTAGTCTGTTGTACATCGTACTGTACCTGGGTGTGCTTCATTATTGTATACAATACTGCCCTACGAGGATACCGCGACATTGGCACTCGGGAAAAAAACAAAAAAACAAAAAACAAAAAACAACAACAACATTTGTCGCACCTTCACGGGCTCAACGGTATTCTCTACCGCACATTTCTCATTTCTGAGCTAATTCTCGTTGTTTTTACACTGCAGACTTAATCTGTAATTTAGACAGTTTATGGGACGTCGATGTGCGAAAAAGGTCTTAATGTAGCATGTGTTGATAAATCGCTTTGTCGACTCGGTATCTGATTACATAGCTGAGCTCAACAGATCTTGACTTGGAAAAGTCAGAGGGATGTACTGAAGACTACCTGTCAGTGAAGGGATGAAACTGGTCAGCATCTCGTACATATTTCCCCTTATATAAGAGTATCTTCATATCTCTGCTGCCTTGTCATCTGTCTCGATCGACACGATGCCCTTTCCGTGCTATTTCATCGGCAAGGATATTGCAAAATGGTCAATTTAAGCTCAGAGTTGGGTTTGGAGAAGGTGCCCAACGCATGACATCCACAGTATCACTTTACCACAAACTGAGTAACTGTCAGAGTCGTCGCCATATTTCCTTTTCCATACCATGTTTTACATGATCGACACTTGAAAAAATCTTCAAGCAAATCCATTCACAGAGAATCTCCAAACCGAACGCAAATGCTGCCACCAAAAGGCTCTGTATAAGATTTTTTAAATCCTCAACACTTTGATATATTATCGACATTTTAATTTGAATTCTTACATCACCTAGCAGTGAATTTAGTCCTCAACACCACTCGGACAAATCCGCCAAGTCGAATGCAACATTTGCAATAAAATGTCACAAATTTTTAAACGACAACGTGCCTTGAAGCATATTTGAACTTAACTCATCATATTTGGGCTTTCAGGGACTTAATCTAAGAAGCGACTACTTTCCAAAGTTAAAGAAAACTTGAGATCTCTCAACCAATTACTTCTCTTAAAATTTCTCGAAGCGAGAAGAACATTGGCATTAATACAGATTATGGTCGAGTGGCAATTCTTATTCAGTGGTGACGAAATTGTGAGGTATAAGTCTGCACGCTGTTTATTACAAGGAAGTGGTTGCCATGGTTGTTTTTTGGACGATATAAGTCCAGTAAGGGAAATTGTTATTCCCTTTGTGTGAGAATCAACGTAGAATTCACTAAATATCCTCAGCTATTCAATTTGGAATAATACATCTCATTACAAATACATATAAATGTCTTCGGTATATGAAGAAAATTAACTTTTTGAAGCAAATGATCATAACCATATTTAATCACATGGTATGGCAAGCAATATTCGTCTGAAGCTATAAAATTATGATATTATTTTCCTTTATTGTAATTCTATCGAAGAACGAAGTCATATGTTTATAGAATTTAATTAAATTACTCTCAGAAAAGTGCTCAGTGTTAAAAACCACTTTCACGGCCCCTTTTTCCAAATTATAGAATCAGAAGGTTCAGTAAATGTATAATACGTACTTTGCATAAATACACGAAAAAACACAGGCGCTTGGCACATTGCTCGGATAATAATCGTATTTAATATGTAGAATGTCTATATACGACTTGATTATCCAATAAAAGAATCACCGTACGTGGATATAGTGTAGGCCTATAGGCCTACATGTTGACTGGCATTATACCTATGGCTGCCTGGCTCGGGCCCGGTGAACGCACTGCATAATCATCAATGTGTAGAATGTCTACATGACTTGATTATTTAATAAAGAATAACGGTATGTGATATTACGTACATGTCGGCTAGCTTAACCGAGCGGCTGTAGAGCTCTGCAGGGCTTGGACCCGGCTTGGGCCCGTTGTCCTCTGCTGCATAGACACGCGTCTGCATACAACCCTTGGCAGATGACGTATTGTATGTGCGAAAAAATCGTTGCGCAATTACCTGTATTTGTCACGAGAACTGCCTCGTCTTAGAATCTATATGAACCGTTCCTTGTGAGCAATAAATCTCTCAGAGGTCGCGGTTATGACATATGTCTTCCTCCTGATGTTGTTTATATAATGCTTAATATGAGGGGGTTTACGTGTTTCTATTTTCAGTCCGTGGTGTCCCCATCGGGATGTGATTTGCATAAGCGTGAATATTTGCATGTAGAACGCGCATGCGTATATGCAGGTCATGTCTAAGCGATAACAGTTTCGTGTTTATCAGCAACTCATACTGCCATTCTAGTGTCATTGAGGTCACACACGAATGGTCATCAATAATACTGTGTTCAACTTTAACCTCTAGTATACACAGGTGTCCCTGGCAGTGCACTAACTGACATGAAGCCTCTTTGTAGGGTACGGTGTGTCAGACGTACAGCTTACAGAGTTAAGTTGATTTGAGAGTGTCACACATGTGTTCAACTAACATTTAACGCTGAAGCCGATGCTCAAAGAGAACTGGACCAGTACAACAACCACTCAAGTTGTCACACTGACACCTCACAAAGGTAGTATTGTTTTATTGAGTTACTTAACGACTAAAAATAAATTACACACTCTATGAAAACATCGCATCCTGGAATTGGTCAATGCAAATCACATGACTCCATCATAAAGTCCTATCTTATGAGAAACCTCAGCAAATTCATAAACATACCCTGAACACAATATTATACATTTTCTGTTTTTATTCTGCATTTTGGCTTAATTGATTACATCTATCAAGATAGGAATAATGGTTTAGTAGCAGTGGTTATGCAGCATTGATGTGGACGTGACGACGGCTATATTTCTGCAGTCGGGTCAACTCAATAAAATGGTGGTGAAGCACCACAAACAGCGTACCATGACGGACCCCTTTCACAACAAAAGACAACGCCCTCACAGTATCACTGCGTCGTCATATAATCAGACGTAGGGGAAGCTTTACGTACTAAAGCTGATTATCGGACAGTGGTACAGTAATAATTTACAGACTTTTTAATACAGTTTAGCACGTAGCGGTGATTGACATTTGAAGGACAACAATCGAGAAGATATGCCTTCGACATGCGTAGGAATCCTGACACAAATTATTTTCAAAGGATGGCGCTTAGTTTGATGCTATTTGAGATTAAACCATGTAGATAATTTGATAATCATGAAATATATAACATAATTATATCTTAGATCACATTTAAAAAAGGAAATCCTAAGTTATTTCTTTAAAATCAGAATATCATTTTCTTAAAAGATGTTTACACTAAAGTAAATGAATCATATTATATCATACCAGTACATCGATGGCGCAAATGCAGCGACTTGATTGGTCGAAACGTGCAAAGAACCGTGGCATGTTTCAAGAAGGGATTTCTCATTACGAAAGCGATTAGTCCTTTAAGTTAGGGGACCGTTGATCTTATCTGAGTCTGTAATTTGAGTTGTAATACGTAAATAAATGTTTTGCTTGTCAAATTATCGACACGCCAGGGCAAGAAATTTGCCATTGCCTGCGGTTGTTTGTAGCAAAAAATAGGAGCTACGTTGGATGTTATAAGTTGAAGAATATTGAATATCTTGTATCTTGCATTTTATGGCAGTTTTTCACAGCATGGCAGAAATAGCGAAGGCTGTTTATAGTTTATGGCTAATCTCTGCCTATTCCATTTGCACTTTAACTAGCTTTCTATTCAGAAAATAAAAACGGCCAACACAAAGACTGCCAATCAGTTAAGTGTAATTGTTGTATCACACCTAGCTTGGCATGAGTTCATTTGATTGAGACGCAGTAGTAAAAACGTTACACGCAGATCGAAAGGCAGTAACAGGGGGAATAATACTTGCATCGCAATGCAACCATAACAGTATTGACTACAGTAATACCTTCCCCATCCGATCCCTATTATTTCGGATGTTTAAAGTTGACCGATAGTGATCAACTTGACCGAGAGTAACGATTGCCAGCAGACATAGCTTCCTGTGATTCAAAGCATAATTGCGTTCTCAATCTTAGAGCTATCCGTCTCGTCCTGTTCATAACGGATCCTCAAGTTATTCGAAATGATCAGGAAGCTGTATGCGAAGTTATTCATTCATCATAACATGTAGATTTGGAAATATTTTAGATTGTACAGTCGCCAGATAGAATATAGTAGAGTAAATTAAATCTGACAGCTGTAAAAAGTATGAGATTTACAAGTTCTGTCTTCAAAATTGCTGTAAAGTAATAAAGATCTGATGAAGTGGTGCTTATTACCGACAACTTGGTGTATCAGTCACTGAAACTACTACGATCCCAAACCGGTACATCAAATCATAGACCGTGAGGAAGAGACATAACAGTACCACTTAAATGTCATGTTCTCATCGAAAGAACTCAGATTTTTCATAGTAATTTAATTCACTGTGTGGGTCTAAGGTAAGTCCGTTAAGATCCCCGTTTGCCGTCTTAGAAGTCCCTGTCGAGGTGAAGCTGTTCACATATGGTCATTAATTTACTTCTCTTTATTGAGTATGCTATATCGCGCGTAATCATTATTAACACCCTCCAACCTATTAGAATCGATTCCAAGTGATCATTTTACAATAATCTGTAAGAAACCAGCGGTTGACCTCATTTCTTTGTCATGGTTGGCTCTAGGTCTCTACGAATACACATGGGCAGTGCCTCTAGTAGACTGTGATGGAGATATAACGTCATTCATATCATCTAAAACATCCTAGGTTCCCAACAAAAATGCACTCTAGACGCTGTAAAAGGGCAAGAGAGTCCCCTTTCAAACAAACAACACTTAAAGGCGGCTCTACAGTTCAGAGCTACGTCAAGAAATACAATAATGTGCGGTTTTTGTAGCAGTAAACTGGCAAAGTAGTACAGTAACTGTACATAAAATCACGATAAAGCCATCGTACCGGACAGATTTCAAATAAATTTCAAAATAAATGTGGATATGCTTTGGGGTTGTATTTCTATTTTCTTCTTTTTTACCGCATGACCACTGAGTACTACCGGTACCCTGAAACACCTGTAGCTGTCGGTCCTCCATATTTGATAAGTCAAAGAACATGCCGCAGACGACGCTGCTAAGTATGCCATGGCTGGTCGTGTTGAGGCGCACTTTAAAAAGCAGCCACTTGCGTAAAATTAGAATAAAAGATTCAGTTGTGTGCGGGCGCTCCGCCGCACTGCGACCTACGACCCTTCACTACGGTGCGACGGAGTGCCCGCACACACGACTGAATCTTTCAGTCTAGCGTATAATCTGTGATTGGTTATTACAAAAAACAGGTGACCGTATACCTTTAAGGTGTTCAGTTTGGCGGATGCTTCGGCCGTGGCACGTGGAGGGTTGAGGCAGGGATATGTCCGCATGTATAGTTCTGCCGCATGCCACCATGCAAAATAAAAACGGCACTTCACTTCTCCAGTCTGCTTTCATTTGATTTAATAAGGCCAGGAATAGTGTTTTATCTCATACCTCTAATTATTTTTTCTTCCATGTAATTTTTATTTCATGACTTTATTTTTTTCCGAGCCTATAATTTTTATTTCATGCCTGTTTTTTAGTTTGGTGACCTTTGAACCTACAAGTACAGATCGCAGTTAGACTGGGTCATGAGCCTGCTTTTCGTCCCAAATTTGGAATTCTTGAACCAAACTCATCTGCCTTCAGAATCGACAGTATTTCATTCACTTTATGCCTAAAACTCTTCTGTTCGGCACTTTGCTACATAAATGGATTATTGTTGCCAAAGGTCCTATATGGACTGTCATCGACACCTTTTCCGCAAATTTCCGATTTTAGACACAAAATGAATCGATGTATACAATGTTTATTTTACTTGTAATGTTTAATTTACAGCATTTTAACATAACACTTAAGAGGTTTTTTGTGAATTTCTATAAAGCTGACATTTGCAGTGACATAATTACAGATTCCAGAGCAGTACATGACTTAGCGTTACACACTATTAATATGGCATTCGTCATTTACACACCCAAAACATTTCGTACTACGAGCAGTACCAAGATTAGGTTTTGTTGTATATAACATGTGCAAGGCGACGTCAGTATAGCAGTCTCTGAAGTAAACTGACCAACGAAAACGTGGGCAAATAAAGAAGCCCTGGTAAACACAAAAAAAAAAAAACCAAATCGAAAAAAATGAAGAACGCAAAAATAAAATCATTACAGGGCAACAAATCATTTAAAACTGTTGCAGACTTCTGTCGTTCATTAACTTCTCATCCATGCAATACACACACAAAATCCGATACCGACGACAAGAAGAACAGCCAAGACGATTAACACTATACCATATACCGGCAGTCCTGCATTAAAATCAAATGGGGTTTGACGTTAGTGTGTGTGTGTGTATGTATGTATGTATGTATGTATGTATGTATGTATGTATGTATGTATGTATGTATGTATGTATGTATGTATGTATGTATGTAATGTATGTATGTATGTATGTATGTATGTATGTATGTATGTATGTATGTATGGGTGTGCGTGTGTATGTATGTATGTATATATATATATATATATATATATATATATATATATATTATATATATATCTGCATATATAATTGATATTTGGACATTCTATTTCAACAACTGTTTTCTGTCATCAGCATTTAATTAAACTTGGATTATAGGCTACAATAGTGTCATGATTATCAATGCTGGGTTTTAGATAAAAGATTAAAAATACTGAAGAATTTTATTTGCCGTGCACTTCACTGTAAGTTATGTCAGTTTTTAAAATTTACCTTGCATGATAGCCAGGGTGTCGAGCGAGTGAATGAATTATCGGAAGAAAAGATGATTGTTTGTTACATACCTTTGGATTTCGGTTCAGGTAAGTCACTACCATCACCACAGTGATCGTGTTTGTCTTCGGTCAGATATCTCGGAATACATCGCCAATTATTACAGAAATAATCATTATTATTTCGACATTTGCCGTCACCTTCTTTACAAAGAAAACATAAAATGAATATGTTACCGATGAAATACTTAAATAAATTACCATTATATTCATCGCACAGATATTGTCGGGGCAATGGATTGAGCATTGACAACCTTGATCATACAGGAAAGGCCAGCCTTATGTGCAAAAAGACATTTTTCTAGTCGCTTACCGGACTGATAAAAAAGCGCATAAATTGCCATGAATCCCTTTTCTTGCTTTTCCTCATTCGTAATGTGCATCACCAACTTCATACCACCTTCTGTAGCAATGGCACTGCCACTATCACAAACCATATCAAGTAATTTTCCATTTGTATCATAAATCTCGATATTCTCTCGTCTTCTATTGCAAAGTGGAACAATACCTAAAGATGAGTGATATTCTTGGCTTATATTCTTTATGATATGTCAAAAGATATCCATCAGCTTGACAGATTAAATGTAGAATTACGTGTCTATAACACAATCAGTCAATGATTTTTTTTCAGCGTATTGAACTTTAAATTTGTCGTGGACGACCGTCTTCATCAGTGAAATTTACTTATCGTAATTTGAAGGTTAATACATACAGACAAAGACAAAACATACTACATACATACATACATACATACATACATACATACATACATACATACATACATACATACATACATACATACATACATACATACATACATACATACATACATACATACATACATACATACATACATACATACATACATACATACATACATACATACATACATACATACATACATACATACATACATACATACATACATACATACATACATACATACATACATACATACATACCTACATACATGGCACTGCATAACAATGTCAAAATCGATAAAAACATCAGAGCTTCTTTTAAATCTGGCCGCGCTTACTGCCGTGATGGACGAAGTGAGTGCCTTTAAAATTACATATCATTAAATGATTAAGTGTTTTTAGGTAGCCAATCACCCACCATGTGTGTTTGAATATATTTCATCATAAGTCCAAGGACAATGGACATTTTTGTACCTGAATCAAAATTCACTGAAAAAGTGGGCTGAGGAATTCCATTCTTCATCCAACAGGCGTCATGTCTCTTGTCATATGCATATGAAACACATTCCTCAGTTTGTCTGCATCTATCACAACACTCCTCCACACTGTTTACTTGATGATCATACCCGCTGTTGATATCAGAACCATCACGTCCGGTGTTTTCTTCTACATTGCACGAAGGATCTAAAGAAATAACATATCTCATAATATAAAAAGCGAGCATGCCAAATGTTACCGCCTGCTTTTGTCCTACGGGATATGCAGAGTCTGAGTAGCGAGGGTTACTCGTGTATTAACTTTAGCAAAATTGTTTACAAATTACATTTAAGGGGCTTCTTAATGTTGTGTGCGTACGAGAAAATACTAATGTGACAGATCTGTGGTATTGTAAATTTCGTCCGCCCACTTATGAGAAACAATTATAACAACACTTGTCCTCCAAAAACAAAGGTGAGCTTTATCTTCTAACGCCAATAGCGAGTTTACAGGGGTATAAAATTTAATTATTTGTCCCAACAGAAGAGCTTCCTTCTTGTCGTAATCCGACTGTGTGTTCCATTATGCGTACTGAGCCCTATCTTAACAAGACCGTTTGGTTGTCATGTGAGACTTTAAAATGGCTCCAAAGAAATGGCAGGTTTTAAATGAGCTTATCTCAAACAGAATGAAACAAAACAAAACAATAAAAGATAATACCCCTGCAATAATTTGTATCGTTTTTATTGGCGTACAGGTTTGCAGAAAGGTCTATTACATGTTGATTAAAAAAAGATATCGATACATAAGAGTTTTATCATACGTCCATGCCCCTATCGTCTCATCAAAGGTGACGTTTACCGTAAAATACCGGCCGTGATATTTCATGGTAAACCTCGAGATATGCACGATAAACGCATCCAGTTTTGAGTGTTCCCTATGTACATTAATTCAATTTTATGGTAAATTACATAAACAAACGAAATGGCTGCCGCTCTCTGCCTGCGAAGACGTAAAAATTTGAAGGGTTTTGAGGAACAAGGATATTTTATTTTGCTAAATACGGAAATAACTGAATCTTATAATGTTTTGCCATGGTTTTTCTGTTAAAGTTCTTGTTTAAAGCAAAGGATACTTTGACCAATTACAATTGTAACGGGACTTTGCAGCTTAAGGGGAAGTTCACCAAGGATGATTTTTACATATGTGCTAGCTCAGTGGTCATTTACCAAGGAAAAAGTATTTTCACCATTTACAACTCGCAAGATTTTTACAAAAACGATAAAAATAGTACAGGAATTTGCCCATGTAATTTGAATCATGGGAAAAAAGCTCCAAGCTTGGAGCTTGCATAATGTGATATGGAAGGGACCATCTCCGGACGGGTATGGCTCCCACATTGTCCACTCACAGTAACACAGTAGTAAACAGCAACACAAAATCTGACAGTGGACAGTTTATTATAAGTGAATCATCGTTTATGCAAGGATACTCAGTATAAACAAAAGTTATGTAAATAAGCACAGTCTGGTTTAAGCATGGGTGAGGGGACAATGCCATACCCATGGGAAAATGGTCCCTTCCGTATCACATTATGCATGCTCCAAGCTTAGCGCTTTTTCCCATGATTCAAATTACATGGGCATCTTTCTGTACTATTTCTATCTGTTTTTGTAAAAAATCTTGCGAGTTATAAATGGCGAAAATAGCTATTCCGGGGTAAGTGACCACACAGCTAGCAGATATGTAAAAAGCATCCTTGGTGAACTTCCCCTTTAAAAATTTCCCCTTGCAATACGATTTTTGAATCCCGTTGTCTTTCTTCTTTGAGTTCATTGTGACACGGAGGACTTGCAGCGATGTCGCGCGTGGTGTTGACTTCGTCGTATACTTTGTGAATGAAGCCTGTTCACATAAATATTCCGATATTTAGGCGCAATATGTAATAAAGTAAAGCCTCTAAATTTAATCTTTTTTGCAAGAATTAGTTAAGTTTTTGGCAGGGGTATATGATAAATCGGTAATTACCCAATATCGCCTGTTCGTTTCGTCGTATCAGCATTCGTGTCATTAGTGCTGCGCCTGTCACGAGACTTCGTCTCGTATCTGACGCTGCACAAATGACACGCAGGAACAGGCAATGTTTGGTATTATACCATACCAGTATATTGATGAAGCAAATACGGGGATATGATTTGTCGAGACGCGATACGCATACGCATACGCGCATACGCATACGGGCATACGCATACACGCATACGCGCGAGCTTTCAGCTTAAGCAAAATCCGTTTTGACGTTAGACGCCAGAATTTCAATATACTTTATGATATAACAGCAATAAATAACACCCAGCGAAGGTATACCACTCGATTTTGACCAGTTCACTTCATATATGCACTTGCTATTGCTCGTGCATATATGTCGTGAACTGGTCCAAATCTCGTGGTATACCGTCGCTAGGTGTCTTTATTGATACTGCAGATATGTGTTAAAAATTCGCCAAACGAGATAATTTGCAGATTAAGATTAAGTTGCAAAGAGAAGCTACTACCAAAGCGATTATGCGTTAAATACGACATTTTCTCACAAGCCCACACAAAAGCGGTATCTTTTCTAGTCAGGAAGCAAACAACTATGAGGAGGATCCAAGGTATGGTGTCAATAGAATTGAATTATATATATGTGTGTGTGTATGTATGTATGTATACATATTCAAAAGTAGCTAGACAATTTAAATTCACTCAAAAGGAAATAAATACAGCAATGATGTAGATAACGTCATGCAAGTGCAATATATATATATATATATATATATATATATATATATATATATATATATATATATATATATATATATTATTATTATTATTATTATTATTATTATTATTATTATTATTATTATTATTATTATTATTATTATTATTATTAATTCTTTATTTCGGACAATGAGCATGTCCATATATATAAATGGTTACAGGATTGGCAAAAAGAATGATACAAAAAAGGTTACATCAAGAAATATTCATTTATGGGTTAGACCATAAAGACATATTTCTGAACACAGATTAGAAGACTGAATTTATCCATCTTTTCCTCAAGTCAGAAGTGAAGTACACAACATCATACACCTTACGTATAATTAGGTTCTCACTCATAGAAACCCTTTTCATCAAACTATTGATTTGCTTTCTAAGCAAAGCATCAAAAGTGTCAATCCTATTATATACAAACATAGTACTAGCACTGCTGCGTCTGTCATATCGTAGAAGTATGCGACCAGCATTATTGTAAGCAACTTTCAATTGTTTCAGGGCGCTTTTATTATAGCTGACCCATAAGTTACCACCATACAATTGATAGCAATATGCTTTAAAGAGTTTACATTTAACACTCTGAGAACACATAGAAAATTTTCTCAAAAGCATGTTAGCAGAGATATAAAAAGATCTCCTCTGACGCTCGATATCAGAATTGTCACTGAAGGTATTTGCCAACATATAGCCGAGGTGCTTTTTCTTTTCAACAAATCGCAGTTTAACTCCATTGAGATAAACAGCCGGAATATGTTCCATCATACATCGCTTGAGAATTATACACATACATACAGTTTTCTCTGTATTGAAAACAATATCATGAATATTGCCATAATTGCTACATATATTTAAAAGTATCTGAGTTCCTTTCACTGACGGGCTTATCAGACATATATCATCTGCATACATCAGATGGTTAACAAAAATACCACCGATGTTGCAACCAACCTTAGAATTAATCAATCTATGGCTAAGATGATCCATATACACATTGAAAAATTTTGGGGACAATACACCACCTTGCTTCACACCGTTTTTAACAGTAAAATGTGTTGAAATACAGGAGCCCTACCGACCGAACAGAGATTTCCTGCGTTCTGTACCAGGTTAAAAGGTATCTCACATAGCAAATAGGAACATTACGGTTGATCAGCTTCTTGAATAATGACCAGTGATTCACTCGATCGAAAGCTTTAGAAGCATCCATAAAAGTAACGATAACATTGCTACCATGACTTCTATAATAGCTAATGACCTCTTTCAGGACAAACATACACATATCAGTAGAATGACAAGTTTTAAAACCAAATTGGTAAGGTGAAGATCCAAGAAACGACTCAATCTTATTCAAAATAACTAATTCAAAAACTTTCGAGGTAATAGTAGACAGAGCAATCGGGCGATAGTTGTTCTTATCGCTTACATTTTTGTTCTTATCCTTAACAATGGGCACTAACAAACTTCAGAAATCTAGGAGGACATACATTATGAATAAGCATTGAAGTGAGACACATGCTCAAAAGTACAATTAACTTATTACTAGCATATACAAAATGCTCAGATGAGAGAGAATCTGGACCAGCAGATTTACCTTGTTGTAACTTGTCAATGGCTTTACGAACATCACAGGTGATACAAAACTCATTTGATCAAGGTTGCAATCGTCAACCTTATTCAACACGAATTCTTTGTCTCTAACCGAATGCACCACATTTAAGAGATCACTAAAATGGTTCCGCCACATTTCAGAGATATTGACATCACCACTGCAGCCATCTACAGTGTTGGGTCTAGGCGGAGTCTTTGCATTAATTCTGTTGATGGACTGCCAAAATGCATTACAATTACCAGTAAACAAACTATTCGCAGCCGCATCAGCTTTGATTTGCTCCTCATTACGTCTGCAACTTCTTAAAGCATATTTAAATCTCGCATGCGTACGACGCTTGAATTCAAAAAGGGGCCCATTCCTCGGTTTTCCACTTTCACGCCATAGTTTAAATGCATCCCGAGCAACAGAATGGACGTCTTTGAGGTAATCATTCCACCCTGTCACAGTATGATCAACATTATCACGAATACATGGTGAAATCTGAAGACCTGCTGAATACAAGCTATCAATAATATCATCATAAAACTGAGAAATACACCGAGCATGATTTGTGTTGTGGCAATGAACATCCTTACAACAAAGGCTATCAGTTGGAATGTGAATCTCAGCAAGAAGCTTGTCAGAGATATTACGATATTCATTACATTGATTACAGTTCACCTTAGACCAATTTACAGATTTCCCAGATTACTGCTTATTGTTGTTATTATATATATATAATATATATATATATATATATATATATATATATATATATATATATATATATATATATATATATATATATATATATATATATATATATATATAGATAGATAGATAGATAGATAGATAGATAGATAGATAGATAGATAGATAGATAGATAGATAGATAGATAGATAGATAGATAGATAGATAGATAGATAGATAGATAGATAGATAGATAGATAGATAGATCACATACATAGACCCTGTTATTCCCCGGGTGTGACATCACAAAATAGTAATACGGTTTGCAGGATTACCGTATTTCCCTACTTCTGACGTCAGAAGTAAGATGATGTAATCGGACTCTTTTCTACTGCCGTGGTACTGGTAGGTTAACGACTTTTGTCGGCACTATTATCGCCTAGCTCCCAGATGAAAATAGAGTAAACTTATAGGTTCTGAAGATTTTTGACGGAATTAGGTATTCATAAACATGTAACATATATCTTCACATATTGATTACAATGATCATGACACGATGATCGTGACACTTTCTCTGTTGCTCAAAATCCCGTAAAATTAAAAAGTCTTCGGCTTCTAGAAGTAGCCTGCATGTAATTAGCTGGGTCACTTCCCCAAATTGACGAATTTATCTGCGAACGGGAAGAATCGAATACAAAAATCCACAAGTAGTGCTATCAAGCAACTGATGAAACTGTTAGCATTGGCCAGGGATTTTATTGACGTTGAGTAGGGGGCAAGGAGATATAAAGGGGGAGTTTAATTACGCTGCCGTACACTCATGCAAGTCCGGTCGTGCACTCCTCGATCCGAGCCGCGATACTTGACGAAGTGCATCACAAGTGACACAGATAGATGCATGACACAAACGATAACTAGCTGGCTCGAATGAACATGAAATGGAAAATGTCAAATGTTTTGTTGTTCTGCTTTGTTTAATGTTAAGTTTATTGTTTGATTCCATTCATAATAGCGGCAAAGATTACAGCATGAGGCTAACCCCTAAAGTTTCAAACAGTATGAGCTCTAGCTGAGAACGCGACCGATCGAGTGATCTTGGTATCGCGATTAGCATCAAACTCCACGACATTTACATGTATTATTTTCTCAGATGCATTGACGTTGCATAAATAATCGACAAAAACCGTTTTGCAATACCCCTTCCGCACGCCGACTGAGAGTGGGTGTCCGTGACCAGAATCAGCTGTAACCGAACAACTTACTCCGCTACGCTGACACAATAAAGTCCGAATTACATCTCATGGAAAATTATTTTTATCAAGAATAAAAATCAGTCGGTCTATGTATTTGATAAAGATATTATCTCCCAGTATTCCTCACTCGTGTGACGTCATCGAAGACTCGTGTTTCCCTGCTCGCCTACCGGTTCGGTTGGATACTGCTGCTATGTTCTGGGAACCATTGTCTTCGATGACGTCACACTCGTTCGAAATACTGGGAGATAATATATATAACTATATATATAACTATATATATTACTATATATAACTATATATAGAACTATATATATATCTATATAGTTATATATATTATATAACTATATATAACTATATATATAACTATATATATAACTATATATATATATATATATATATATATATATATATATATATATATATATATATATATATATATATATATATATATATATATATATATATATATAATATATATTAAGCAATAACCCCCGCCGCAGGAGGGTAACACGAGATTTTGGTACAATGCGCGACATATAGCACGAGCCGACAGGCGAGTGCTATATGGAGCGAATTGTACCAAAATCGAGTGTATACCCAACTGCGAAGGGGGTTATTGCTAATATAGTATATCAACTTGCGTGTGTTTGCTGTCTTACTTGGTATTTTCATCACTCTATGCGCCAAATGCAGAAAACGGACGTCTTAGAGATCGCACGTCGGAAATTCTGCGCCCGAGATCGAGCATTTTTATAACTTGGGATTCCGTACAGGCACACTGTATCCTACGATAAATACGCATTACGTCCATATCGACATTTCATTTTATTCGCGTGCAACACGAGCGATACTTGTCAAAAAATACTTGCTGCACTCACACAGAAAATGGGTCAAGAGTTCAAATCAAAAGAAAAAAGTAACAATTTTTTTTTCGTGGATTTACATAAGAACAATAGTCCTGGCTTTTTTGGCATACTAAAAATAGATTTGTCTCATTCTGTACCGCATACCGTCGCGACAGTGAAGTTACAGGATCTATTTTTGATGGATAATTTGGTCGTTAATGTTCCAGAAAACAAGCAGTTTTAAAATAATCCAGACTTGCGATGACTGCAATTGTGATGAACAGTTGTGCAGATTCTGAGTGTGTTGCCCGATGTAGGGAGAGCTGGACGCTGACACTGCTCGCTGCATTTGATGTCAAATATCGTCGCAGTCGCCAGGAGTCATCCCATTGTTATTTTGAACTTCTTGGTCTTCATCGTTAGGACATCCCAAGCTGTTATAGCCCAAACTTTGGTAAATAATATATGACATACCGTTACTGTGAGGAAGTGTCAATTTATTTGTGTATGAACGAATACTATCTTCATTTTAAAGAGCGGTAGGCCTAATAGGATATATCGCGTCTAGACTCCCGCAAAGTGCACGGTGCGCTGTCGCCCCAATATTTGTGTGCATCATACCCCTAACGTGCAGCTTCAGAGATGTCTTTCATCATCGATCCCAACTTATTTACACCAAGAGGTGAGTTACAGACCCAAACTTTATCTGTACCTGTGTATCAAAATTCGGTCTCCGGTCTTTGAAACAAAGTGGACTGTTTCGGTCTTTCTCGAGGGTCTATGGTTTAGATAGGTACGTTCAAATGCACCGACAGGGCAATTTTCGAAAATGCTGGTTTAGGGGCCCGTTTTAGCACTGCTATCAGTGCTAAAACAGTATTTTAGCATCGGTGGAATGAGCTCTCGTCCAATCAGAATGGCGCATGGTAGCATGATATAATATAAATATATATATATATATATATATATATATATATATATATATATATATATATATATATATATATATATATATATATATATATAAGTTATATATATATAGTTATATATATATATAGTTATATATATTATATCCAGTATTTCGAACGAGTGTGACGTGTGTATATATATATAATATATATATATATATATATATATTATATATATATATATATATATATATATATATATATATATATATATATATATATATATACACTTTTGCTCACCAATGTTAGGTTCCTCTGAGAGAGAAATATCTACGAAAGAGATGTACGTGTGATCATAACCATTTTTCAGATTAATTTCAAGACTGTAATGTCCGGGTGGAAGGGCGGTGCCATTGAGATATTCTCGATGGGAATATATAAATCCTCCACCAGCCTGGGTTAATCTGTCTTCATCAGCTGTAACATTGACATGAGAGTTAGTGATATCGTCGTGACATGTGTACATCTTACTTAAAGTGGCATAGTTGTGTTAAAAATCAGTTATTTGATGAGACAGCAAAACAAATATTTATAAGGCTACAACTTTTAGGAAATGGTATGTTACGTAATTTTTTTCTTTACTTTTCGTCTTTAGAATAGATTTATCTAAAAAAACTTAATTTATTCCTAACAATTTTTACAGCTAAAGATCAACCATAATGAAACGGATGCTATTGAAATAAGCATTGTCATATGGCAGTGTTGCTGATGCTGTATAAATGGTTAAGGCAGCATATGACGTAAAATTGAGAGTCTTGAAAGAATACTCAAACTTTCCAAACGAAACTATCAAACATCCTCTTATGAAAAACAATTAAAACAAAGGGGAGGGAGTCGTCGTACAAATATTGTACTGGACAAAAACATTACCTACACTTGTGAATATTTGAATTTAAAAATAACCGCCATCCCTATAGCGAGAAAATAACTATTTATTTTAGTTTCTCAAAACTAATTCGTTGTTATTTGGTTAGCCAAAGAGCTTCAAACCTAACCTTAACAAGCAAAAGCTAACAAAAAGAATTGTTAAAAAACAGAGTCAAAACATCAGTTCTCGAAACGCCAAGATGATCATTTGTGTATAGTCTGTTCATTTTTACAGTTTTCGTGTATCGTTTGTAGAATTTTGTAATACACAGAGGAAGTAATATAAGTACTCACCATAAAAATCTGTCCGTGAAGAATGTCTGTCATCATGAATTGGCGTAAGTTTAATTTCAAAGCCTTCGTCGACATTTTTCCCATCCGACTGAAACACCATAAAAACATTTCTTCCACTGCTAGTCAATGGTTGTAGCAATTCGTCACCGCAAAATTTACCGATCTCAGGACTTGTCGAATCGCCGCCATCAAAAATAGTTATACTGTCAGCAGAGCATTGTGGAGAGTCTTCAAGTTTCATTTTTTTAAATTCAAGCTAAAAGATCGTTAGAAACAGAAATATATATGCTATTGAAATAATCCCTGAGCACGTTACAAGTAGCATCATTTCTCATTTAATATGAAAGGTTCTGAGGTGTGAACACATATATCATTATGTTTAGTCAAAACAGTTTTGTTTTAAACATCAAATTTAATTAATACAACAGCTTTGTTACTTTCAGTATGTTTTGTCATGAAGGCTCAAGAACGTGGACTAACGACTGACTTATCTCATAACATTCAATCTGTTGTGCACTTTCTTAATTATTTATTACAGCTTGAATAAAAATATACTTCAGTCAAGTTGATAGTTTGGTACCGACATTATTTGCATTAGTATACATGAGGTGTCATAAACTTCTATTAAACTTCTTGCAATTGCACGGCGAAGGATTTATATACTTATGAACCAATTGATCCTCCCAAGAAATATACTTCATAAGGGACATTGATACGCAGATAGACTTGGTTCAAGTCTGTGATTTGTGAATGTTTGAGTGGAGTGAACGCAATGATTTGTATTTTGCTTTCATGTGAAACGCGCGTGTGAGTGGACGCGATGAGTATGGTGAACGCGATGAGTGGTGAATCCGGCAGAAACTAACTCACTACTGCGCAGACTGAAACGTGACGCATTCAATCGCTAGGAAAACCTGGCGTGAGCTGCCAAATTCCCGATAGGTTTGTACGAAATAGGAGAGACACAACAGAGAAACTTTTATAAATGATTTCTTTTTTTTTAAATTCACCGACTTGAACCAAGTCTAATACGCAGATTACTCACCTCAATAAATGTATTTGGCGCCGATTCGATTGCATACTCACACCGCATATAATTTTCATATGGCGATACAGGCAAGCCTATGTTCTTCCTGCCATTCAGTTTTAAATGCTTGTTGCAGCTAACTGCAATAAAGAAATGGTGAAAAAATCGTAAGGAAATCTCCACTTCAAGAGACAATATCGCAAGCCACATACAATGAGATATTACAAAGAATAAAAAAGACGGTAAAACCTTATCTTTGTGAGAAAATTGTGTAAAACGTTTCATCACTTTTTTTAAAATTTTCTTTGCTTGTCAGACTGACTGGCTTCTCGATTATTGAGATTAAATATATTAAACCTAGCAGCGAGAAATGCCTTAAGAAAAGCAACACAATCTAAGACTTGTAAAAGGCACTTTAGTACAGTTTGGTTTGTGTCAAAATTTAAGTAGAGGGGATTGGCGAACATTTTTCAAAAAGCATTGGATACGTAATCCTAGAATGTTTACCTGCAATTGTCGAATTTTCAATGGTTTCAGGCATTGCCTGGTGAATAAACATCGAGGTAGCAATCAGTACAAATTTCATATAACCCATCCTTCTTTTACTTTTGTTGCCTACCTGCAGTTAAAAAGAGATCATAAATATTATTTTGTTGATTGCGTAGGCCATGCACTCCTCCTGTATGAAACTCAAAAGTAAAAATAAGCCAAATGTGTAGCACAGACTTCAATGTTAATAAAGTTATTTTACCAAAAGATGCAATACGTTTCACCCCTTATCTCAATACTAATGTATATTATACATATTGCCTCTAATACATATATGCTTATCGTTAGACTTTAACTGTTGTCTAGCAATCAATAGTTCGGTGAATCTTTGAATTAGGCCACAATTATGGTTAGGCCCGAGTGCAAGATTTAATTGACAAAATGTGCGGATATTGTCCTTCAAACTTTTCCCAACTACAATAATCGCTGCCTTGGTGGGCTAGAACGCGCGGCTTGGTTCTCTGTCAAGCGGCTTGATTGACATGTAATGGATGATTGATTGACATGTTTAATGGATGGAGGGCACGCGTCATACAATGCGCACATTACAGCATGCCGAAAATTAGAGACAGAACGTAACACAGAACCTGTCTGTCTGTTTAAAATGAATGGCACTCATTAGCAGGCTAAAAGAATGTCACTAACAATTTAACAATGAAATTTAAAAACATCAATTCAAAAAACGCATCAGTCTGTCTGTTTTCCATTAACCGCACATCACCTACTTCGAGTTATGCGCATGATATGGTGTATATAAAGTTGCAACGTCACAAACCCTATTTTGAAAAGTTCGACCTTATTTCTTATAGATGCATCTATCCACCAGGCAATCTTAATATTAGACCGCTGAGTTATTTAGATATTGTATGTCACTTTGAGGTTGAAAATTTAGGAAGGGCATTGTTGAAAATTTACACGTGACAGGGTTTTGTTCAGGGAGCATGATAATGTATTGTGGTCCAAAGAACCAGCTTTATCAGCTATCAGGACTTGAAGACATTCAGGGTCGTTAAACAATACCTAATCGAGTTGGCCATTATTGCAAGCGTTAATTGTACAGTACTGACTTGAAATAGATTATATTCATTGAGAATTACGATAAAAAGGTTTGATTTTGATTGCTCACAGATGAAGGTTACATATCTTATCAGCCGTAAGTCTTGTTCCAAGTAATGTCTAATAAATTAAAAATAAATTAAAATGTCCGCAAATAAGGGATTGGTCATAGGGTTAACCACTACATATTCAAGCTCCTCCAGCCCTGATGAGGGAGAATTTGGTGGAATGTAGACAGCTTCAATATACATGTTGATTTTAGGAAGTGCAACGTGCAGCCAGGCAGTCTCCACCATTACTTGTCTTTTTTTGCTGTTTTCTGCTGATCTATCTCTTCTCTGGATCGAGTAAAATTGATCAATTATATCTGCGTCAATTATATCATTTCGTAGCCACGTCTCCGTAAGTACAACTACGTCAAAGTTGTGTTCACTGAAATGGAAATTCACGTCGTTCAGTTTTGCACACTGCTACGACTTATTTGGTAATGGAGATGCAAAATTAGAACGATTACTGTTACTTACTTGACCAGGACTTAATTGAATATCACCACTAACTAGAAGACGGACTCTTGAACAGTTGGTTGGTATTATAGTTTGTATCACCGGGAACTGTTTGAGAGAAAGTTACCGAAGGGGTGGTATTTACCATACATTTTACGATAACATAAAAAGGTGAAAACGCTGGAAAGTGTCCCAGAATAACTTGCTGCATGTCGACCGGTCAACGCCATTGTGTGACCCCAATACGCCTTAAGTAGTTGAGCAATGCAGAGTGTCCAGACGTGACATGAAGGGGATGTTGGCTATTTTATTGAAGTGGATAAACCTTTGGTCATGGTGCGACGTGCGTTACCATAAGTAAGTTAACTTGACGAATACCGGAATGTTGCAGTCAGCCACTCAAAAGTAATGCTTCATAGTCATTATTATTCACAATTGTTTGTCTTCTTAATATAGTAATTAAATAGGCTACAGGCTTAAATATCTGAAGTCATACATAAAAGATAAAACTGAAAAATCCATAAGTTGCTTGTTTCCCTTGCTGCTTTACATCGCCCGAGCAACTATCTTTTGAAAAGTTGGAGGCACATACAAACCTCTGATTGCATGAGAACGTTCAAAGGGCAGTGCAATTCGTGTAGAAGGTATGCTTGAGATTAAATGCGAATTTTTCTGTCTCACAATATAGCAGTTGAATCGTGTACAAGTGAATGCTCATAATAAAACTATCGTGATTTACAATATGGTTATTTACATACATAGTTTACTACTATGTATATACGTGCACACCGATAAGCCCAACCTAAAATTCCCTGAATTGATGTCATGGATTTACAGAGGAAGTCGTAAATTCCCTACTGTCAATTCTATGAAAAAGCATAGGCGACTTCAAGGAATTACGAAAATCTATGTTTGTTTGATACTTCCGTTTGCTAGTTGTGTTACGCGCAGATAACGAAAAAAGGGTGAACTCAACAGTTTCCACTTAAAACAAAATTTATTACGAAAATAAAACTTATTGCTAAGTCAGGGTGTTACGTGCAGAGAAAACGAACAAAAGGGTGAACTCAGCAGTTTACGTTTAAACAAAGTTTATTACGAAAATAAAACTAATGGCTAAGTCCGGAATAGAGTACAAGCTTTAAAAGTGTACAGACTACTTATCTCAGCTGGGACGGCAAAGCTTCAGTCTCAGAGTTGTAACAGTCTGTCGGATGAATGAACAGTCCTTTGGCTTGCAGGCTTGAAGTTGCACAAAGTCCACAGTATAAATCCAGCGTTGGCAGTGAAGGTCTTGAAAAGTCTTGAGAATGACTACTGCTGGAGTTTCCAAAGACTTGAAGTAACACACAAGAGACACAATCCCAAAAGTCTGACTGGAAGCTGTGCACATCCCTTTTTATACACATGTGCTTACATAAGGGCATATAAGAACAATCTAGAACTTTTATTGACATGCTAATTACTGTTCCAAAATTATCTCTCTTACACAGCTAACTAAATTTCCAGAACATTCCAAACACGACTAATCGAATTCAAGGTTGTGAGGTCATTAAGGGCAGTGACCTTGAGAATGTTCTAGACTAATTGAACTCAGGTCATGATGAGTGTGGGGGAAAATGACCTACATAACGCACCCCCTCTTCAAAAAAGAAAATTTTTCAAAGAAAAATCTTTCTTTTACAAATGTAATCTTAAAAGTGTTAACAACAATAAACTCTAAATACGAGAGAGACAGTCTGCAATTAATTGTCTCTGCCTAAATTTGATATGTCTAATGTCAAGATTAAACTCCTGTAACATTAAACTCCATCTTAGCAATCTCTGATTTTTGCCTTTAAATTTCTGCAGAAAAACAAGAGGGTTGTGATCAATGTAAACCACTATTGCCTGATTTGAAGAAGTGACATAAACTTCAAAATGCTGTAAAGCCAATATCAAAGATAAACACTCTTTTTCAATTGTAGAGTAGTTTCTCTGGGATATGTAAAATTTGAGTGAAAAAATAGCAAACAGGATGATCTATCCCATGACTATCCTCTTGCAATAAAACAGCACCAAAGCCGTATCATCAGCATCTACAGCTAATTTGAATGGCAAATTGAAATCTGGTGCACACAAGACTGAAGCACTTTGAAGTATGGCTTTAAGTGTATCAAATGCCTGTTGGCATTGCTCTGACCAACAAACTTTACTTTCTTTTTAAGCAAGTTAGTCAAAGGCTCAGCAATCGTAGATAAATCTTGACATAATTTTCTGTAGTAACCAGCCAGACTGAGAAAGCGCATCAGTTGTCTATCGCAATTTGGTATGGGAAAATTTGAAATGGCACTGATTTTGGCATCAACAGATTTTACCTCACCCTGTCCTACAGTATATCCAACATAAGTCACTCTCGCCCAACCAAACTCAGTTTGGCAGTCAACATTGCTTTGCTCAGTCTTTCAAAGAACTTAAGCACGAGCTTGATGTGTTCCTCCCAGGTTTCACTATACAGGACAATGTCGTCGACGTACACTTCACATCCGTCTAGCCCGGATATGACATCGTTGATCAGCCGTCGGAATGTCGCGGGAAAGTTCTTCATTCCGAATAACATCACCTTGTACTGGAACAATCCGTCTGGAGTAACAAAGGGTAGATATTTCACGAGCAAGATCCGTCAGAGAGACTTGCCAAAATCAATTCAGTAGGTCAAATTTCGTCACATACTTGGCTTTTCTCACTCAGTCGATGCAATAATTAATCCTCGGGATTAGAAAAGTGTCTGTCTTTGTTAAAGTGTTCACTTTCCTGTAGTCCATGCACATACGATAACTGTGATCTGATTTTGGCACAAGTGTGCACGGCAAACTCCAGTTACTTCTACTGGGTTCAATAAAGTCATTGTCCAGCAGATATTTGACTTCTTCCCGGAGATATTTCACTTACGTTGGATTCAGTCTGTATGGATGTTGTTTTACAGGCTTAGTCCCCAACATCAACGTCGTTATAAATGACGTTTGTTCTCGTTGGAATATCTTGAAACAGGTACTTACATTAGAGGAGCAGTTCTTTCACCTGTTCTTGTTGTGACGGCTGGAGGTGTGCCAACTTTGCAGACTCAAGATTCTCCAGGATTTCTGAGTTCTGAAGTTTGACCGAGCCCAGCTTTGAATTAAGAGTATTTTCATTCAAGTCAATTCAAGTCATAATGTTTTGAACTGACTGCACTGACAGGCTGTGTTTAAGTAGGATTATTCCTATCCGATTATGGCTTAAGAATATTTATGTGACATAGTTGTTTTTGTTTTTGCCTGTCAGGTGTTTTTATTATGTAATTTAAATCGCTCAATTTCTTATCGATTAGATATGGCCCAAAGTAACGAGCATGGAGTTGTTTGCCAGGAACCAGAAGTAGAACAAAAACTTTTTGACCTGGTTCAAAGTTCCGTTTTGAGGTGTTTTTATCGTAGTTGATTTTCATTGACTGCTGAAATGACTCAAGATTTTCTCTGGCTAATTCACATGCCTTAGAGAGTTTTGTACGAAAATCTTAAATATATTGTAAAATATTCAGACAATCATTATTGCCTGATAGGAATTTCTCTTTGAAGAGCTTAAGTGGGCCACGGACTGTATGTCCAAATACAAGCTTAAATGGGCTGAAACCAAGAGACGCGTGAATTGACTCTCTAACAGCAATAAACAGAAAATGAATTCCTTCATCCCACTGCTTCTCTGTGTCAAAAGAGTAGGTCTTAATCATATTTCTCAAAGTTTGATGAAATTACTCGAGAGCACCCTGACTTTCTGGATGATAGGCGGATGACCTATACTGTTTAATGCCCAGCTAATCCATTACTTATTGAAAATACAAGACATGTGTGACAAGTTTTACAGAAATGTGCCGTAAATCCTGCTTGAGATTAGGCCAATAAAAATGACTAAGAAGTTAATGATAAGTTTTTCTGACTCCTAAATAACCAACCGAGGGGCTTTCATGGGCCAGGCGCAATATTTCAGCACGATAGGGCCTTGGAACCAAACTTTGATGTTTTAAAGCCCAATTGTCATCAACCATGACATCTTGAGGTCTCCATCCACGCATGAGAATACCAGATTATGTATAAGAGGTAACAGAGCTATCTGAAGTTTCACCTTCATCATCTACCCTATCAAACAAACACAAAATATCTGGGTCTTTGTGTTGTACTACAATGAGATTTGATCTAGAAAATGTCTGACCTTGGTCAGCAGAGGTTTTACTGGAAGTTTCAAATCCACAAGGGATAACGGAATGATCCGTGTCAAACACCTGAGTAAGAATGGTGTCATTTAAGTAAACATCTGTGACATCATTTTTGAGAATATTTTGATTCTCAGAAGTTTTCTTTGACATGGCTCGAGTAATAGCACTTGAAGGGAAGCGGCCCGGAATTTCTTCCTCTATTGGCTCTGGTTTCTGATCTAAACTAGGATTATCAGTCACAAGTGGATTTGTAATGACCTTGTCCCCAGTAAGGTCGTTTCCAAGAAGAAGATGAATCCCTTCAAAAGGCAAAACAGCTTAATACCTTAGTCACAGGTCCAGAAACAAAGTCCGAACACAATTAGACATTATGGAGAGGAACAGAAATGTAGTCATTACAATCTACCCCCTTAATAAGAACTTTAGAACCTGAAAATGACTTTTCAGAAAACGGCAGGGTATCTGCCAACAAAAGAGAATAGGAAGCCTCAGTATCTCTTAAAATTTTGACAGGGGTAGCGGACGAACAATCACAGAAAGTGATACAAAACCATCATGAATAAATGGTTCAAAAATACCCATAATGCTACATGTATCTTGAGAAGCATTGACGTTGACCTCATTAATTGGGCATAAGAGGGGTTTGACCTAAAAAGATGTGTTGCACACATTATTAGACTGTAATTGAGTTGATGAAGAAATAAAGCCGGTAGGCTTAGATCCACTTTGACCACCTTGACCTTCATGTTTTCTTTCCAATTTGAAACAATTTGACACAAAATGGCCATCTTTCTTACAATAAGTACAAGAACGTGTACCAAACTGTTTGTCAGAAGGAGATTGAGACTTGGGATCTGATGATGTGGAAGTGTTACTTGAATTTTGTGAACTGTTGTCACTTGATTTCCTACTCTCCCTTGAGAAATTTTTGGATAAAAAGGAGGAGTTAAATTTCCCTGCATTGTTTCAGTATGAAAAAGACTGGGAAGGTGTGCTGTGGAATGAAGATTCATGGGTTAATGAATAATCAACGGCTAAACGTGCTGCAACCTCCAATGAATCTGCCTTTTATTCATTGATAAACGTCTTGATGTCACTCCGAATGCACCTTTTGAATTCTTCAATTACAAACTTGACGTAATTTCTTGTGACTTTGACAGACCTTTTCAGACGAACACCAACGATCAAACAGTTATTCTTTTGTTCGAGCAAATTCAACATACGTTTGATCATTCGCCTTCTCACAATCCCTAAATTTTTGCCGGTAAGCTTCAGGCAACAACTCATAGCCCTTTAGAATTAATTCCTTCACTGAATCATAATTTGAAGCCTGCTCTACTGACAACTGAATATAAATTTATCTGGCTTTACCCACCAAAGTACTTTGCAAAAGCATAGACCAGGACTCCTTCGGCCAATTCAGACTCTGAGAAATTCTCTCAAAATGAAGAAAATATCTATCAACATCCTTTTCTTGGAAAGGGGGAACTAACCTGAAATGCTTAGTGATGTCAAAATGCTCTGAAGGGAAGAATTTCCTGACTGTCCAAGCTCTAAACGTCTCATTTCTAACTGTAGTCAACGTCTTGCTAATTGTGACAGTCGTTCATTTTCTTTTCCGTCTTTATTTTCTCCCTTTGTCTTTCTTCCATTTCTAACTCCATTTTCTTAAGTTCCAAATTTACCGTATTTATAACTTTCTGAGTTTAAAGCTAGACTCGGGCTCATAATCTAAAATTGGCCTAAATAAACTTAATGTTTTACAATATGGTACTGTATTTTCCCTCTTGCGCATAAATCTTTTGACTGCTACCTTAAGGAAATTGGCCAGTGCTATGAGGTCGTCTTTTCTTTGGGAATCAAATGTGTCCTGATAAAAATCATCCATTTCCTCTGGTTTAATTCCGCCATGATTAAATTTCGCTGAGTTCACAGTATGCAGTAATTTGGAAAAGGCTGGCAAAATGTTGTCAAAAGGCTCAAAATATTCGGATCCCGCACAAGCCCCCAATTTTGTTATGTGCAAAAAAACGAACAAAAGGGTGAACTCAACAGTTTCCGTCTAAAACGAAATTTTATTACAAAAATGAAACTAATTGCTAAGTCAGGGATAGAATGCAAACATTGCTAAGTCAGGGATAGAATACAAACTGTAAAAGTGCAGATATTAAGGAAAATGAGGGCAACTCCACACATCGGCTCTACCAAGATTGTTTAGTATTACGATATGGTGAATAAAAGGATCATTGCATTTATTTTGTGTGGAATACATGGCGAGACACCGGTGAATCGATAGTGTTTTGACCCTAGTCATGTGATCTGGGTCCCCGGTAAACCGGTTTGTTGATTGAGTGATTCGTCTTTACGGTGTTTCGGAACCAAAATAGGGTTCTTTCATCAGTCGCTCTCTTGTTTTGTATCCCCTCCGCTTGGTTGTGTAATGAAGTCATCTTCGTCCTCGAGGACGAGAAGCCAGATTCGTTATTGAGTGAGTTAGCCACTATTGACTGACTCTATAGTGAGCGATCCGGTGTGTGGTGTCATATTATAATTAACATGACCCGGTATCAACCGGAGTTTCTGGACGCTTATAAGGATTTTTGTTTTAGGGCATATTTTGAGCGTTGCTAGTGCTCGTTATGTTAACTGTAAATGTTGTACTAATCTGTCAACGATAAGTTTGTTTTAGGCATTTAAATAGTTTTGTGTCAAGTTTTCGTGGAATTTGTAATAGATTTCTGGTTGATATTGGTGCCTGCTTTCCAGTGTTTTCAAAAGCAAATTGTGAAGGGCTGTTTCGATAAATAAATCTTGATTCTCTATGTTTAGCCATTCCAAGGTTTCATGGTTTTGTTAATAATATTTGCTGTAAACGGTCTTTGAAATCGGTTTGGTCTGAGGAGAGTATTGGTTTATTTAATTCATGCCGCCAACTTTGATTACTTAAATGGCAGCTCTCTCAGTTTTTGATTTTCTTTGCCAGATGATGTTTCTGTATTGCTCAGCATCTTTTCAGTTTGGTTGATTGTAGTACCAATTCGATGACAGATTGCATCTTGGTTTTATACGATAAAGTGGCATAAGATAGAGACAAAAAAAATCAAAAATCAGTTTCCCCATTGTTAAAAACCAGCAAAACATGGATCATTTCAACCATTATCTTTGTCTAAAAATATAGATATATTTTAACCATGGCTCTTACACGGAAACCATTTGGACAAAATAAACTTCATCAAAGTTTAGTGCCTGAAACCAATTAACCTATCAGATAACGGTCCACTTTGACGTTGACGTAATGTAAATATACTCAAACAGTAATCACATCCTGCCTTGCTACAAATAGAACAAGCTCAAAGTCTCATCAAACCAGTCTGAGACGAGCACAGATAGCGATGTCTCCGTATCTACGGCCTGCTCGCTTAAACTGAGCACATAAGGGAGGACTCTATTAACACAGGAGAGTGAACTGAATATCACTGCAGCTGAGCTTACTTCTGGGATCACCCTCGAGTCGTTTCCTAACGACACTCCTCATGGTCTATAAAATAAGCATCTAAAACAAATCCTTCTTATAAAATCATAGCTCATTATATAACTTTGACCAGCATGTGAAGGAGTAAACATTCCGTAGATATCCGAAACAACAACCGGAAAGTTCGATGAGTTAATTAAAACACACTTTGCCCATATCGCTCAAACAGTTAAAAGGTGTAACGATAGCGGTTTTAACAATGGGAAACAGATTTTTTTTGGTCTCCACTTTATGCCACTTTATCGTATAAAACCAAGATGCAAT
Organism: Ptychodera flava; assembly: GCF_041260155.1. Lineage (NCBI taxonomy): Eukaryota > Metazoa > Hemichordata > Enteropneusta > Ptychoderidae > Ptychodera > Ptychodera flava. The sequence goes on from NW_027248376.1 coordinate 505,698, forward strand.
ATGTCATCAAATTGGTACTACAATCAACCAAACTGAAAAGATTACTGAGCAATACAGGAAACATCATCTGGCAAAGAAATCAAAATCTGAGAGAGCTGCCATATAAGTAATCAAAGTTGGCGGCATGAATTAAATAAACCAATATTCTCCTCAGACAAAACCGATTTGAAAGACTGTTTACAGCAAATATTATTAACGAAACCATCAAACCTTGGAATGGCTTAACACAGAGAAACAAGATTTATTTCTCGAAACAGCCCTTCACAATATGCTTTTCAAACACTGGAAAGCAGGCACCATATCAACCAGAAATTCTTTTACAAAGTCCACGAAAAATTGACACAGAACTAAAAGTTCGGATAATCGATTTAAATGCCTAGAACAAACTTATCGTTGACAGATTAGTACAACATTTACTGTTAACATAACGAAAACTAGCAACGCTCAAAATATGCCCTAAACAAAATCCTTATAAGCGTCCAGAAACTCCGGTCGATGCCGGGTCATGTTAATTATAATAAATGACACCACACACCGGATCGCTCACTATAGAGTCAGTCAATAGTGGCTAACTCTCTCAATAACGAATCTGTCTTCTCGTCCTCGAGGACGAAGATGACTTCATTACACAACCAAGCGGAGGGGATACAAAACAAGAGAGCGACTGTTGAAGGAACCCCATTTTGGTTCCGAAACCCGTAAAGACGAATCACTCAATCAACAAACCGGTTTACCGGGGACCCAGATCACATGACTAGGGTCAAAACACTAACGATTCACCAGTGTCTCGCCATGTATTCCACACAAAATAAATGCAATGATCCTTTTATTCACCGTATCTTAATACTAAACAATCTTGGTACAGCCGATGTGTGGAGTTGCCCTCATTTTTCTTAATATCTAAGGTCCATTTGCAGTTCGTGTACACTCTAAAATAGGAGACATTCAAAATATATCCCAGAAACGCCCATGTGACTAAAATGAACCAATCACTGTGTCGATAACGTCATGCGGAACACCGCCGCCAACGTTGAGACGTACGTCTGTGGTCTGACACATGCGCATATCGCGACTGCTCGCTTCCGCCTATCGAGGAAAACAACAGAGTCGCAGCAACAGAATCATAGAACTTAAACATCGTAAAGTTCATGCCATGGACAGAAGACACTTTCATATGGTCTTCTAGACGTTTTTAGCTGAGGACGCACAATTGATGTAACCATCGGATGGCCAGTCATTTCATGTCTTCGTCCACAGTTCGATATAACGCCGGGAAAACAGACCTGTACGCAGGGCTTACGGCTGCATTACTAGTCAGGCGACCTGCGGTCAACAATGCTTCCTGTTTTCAAAACCGCGCACCGTTGCGCACCTATCCGTGGGACCCATGTGTTAGCTGGTTTTCTGCCCCTACGAATGATATAAGAAATAACTAAGTAAGCTAGAACTACGATCGTAAAACGCCCGCAAAAATTAGTCGACTGTCAACGTTAAAATCGCGGGAAAGTGTGATGGCGATTTGCGTATTTCAATGACTAGCTTCAAATTGATGTTACGAGAAAAATCTCGCACGTACTACCCTCCAAAGCTGCCATTTTAAAGTGTAGACCATTTTGGAGATATTTTCATTCGAAAGACACCGAATATCTGTCAACTGCGGTTAAAAAACCCGCCGAAAGTTGCCAATGGGTTCGTTCCCGCAAAATCGTACGTTCACTTCCGCTTTTACAAATTTAAATATTCATGAGAAATTCCCTTCTGCCATTGGCCAATACAAAAGGTCATGACTTCAGCAAATGTCTCCTATTTTAGAGTGTACACGAACTGATTTGAGCTACGCTGATTGGTGTTACCTAATGCGTTAGGTCTCATTACTACATATTATTCACTTTACAGCTCCATCATTGGTTAATGTGTAGGTCCGGTCCTCCAGTGTTCACTGCCTCATTATGCAATGCCCCACGTGCTTCCTGGCTGCTGCTGAAGTAATAGGTTATTCGTGATGTTCAGAGATCAGCCGAAAGTTACAACGACAAATACCAGACAAACCTTAATGCGTTCAATTTCCATGTTATTGCTTATCCCTGTCCCTTTATGCATTACAAGCATGCTTGCTCGTTTTATTCCAATTGTTGGTTACGTACAAAGTTTACGCTTTTCATTTTCATTTTGATTTGACGGGGGCATTGGCCGCATCGACAACAGTGAGGCCAGTAAATGATAAAAGGAAACAATAGAGCTTCAAGGGAAACACATGGGGTTCATTATATAATTCAGTAAGCCGTCTACCATGTTCCAAAGATCGAAAATTGTGACCCTGTGAGAACAGTTGTTCGCAGTCAACTGACTGCAGCTGGAGCCAGCCGTCATAGATTCTTGTGGGTCAGTCGTACCGGTCGTAACCTACATATACTGATCTTTGGACAGACTTGTATGAATATCTTTCTCGCAAACTCTTGGAGAAATGCAAAATTGGCTTGATCAAGACATTAGGGGACTACTGCATTAACTTGCATGGTACCTGAAACCCGAGTCCTTGCCTGAGCAACTCGGGTGACAAACAGAAGACTTTTAATCCCCAAGGTGTGAATGTTCCATTGTTATGTTTATCCAATCCAGCTGGTACTCTTGTAGTGCCATTGTAGGAAAGGCAGGTCTGTGAAATTGATCCTCTAGGGAAGTCGGGTATTCCTAAGTTAATGGAGCCTTCCCCTAATGAAATTTATCAGAGCCATTTGGCAAACCTGCAAGAATCCACAAACACTCTCTACAGATTATTCAACATGGTATAAGATTATATCCGTTTATACTGTAGTGTATTCACTGATTTGCATGGTCCTAAAATTACAAACTTTTAAGACCTGAGTGCCGATGCCAATTTCGTTAAAAATTACTCAATGTATCTATCTATCTATCTATCTATCTATCTATCTATCTATCTATCTATCTATCTATCTATCTATCTATCTATCTATCTATCTATCTATCTATCTATCTATCTATCTATCTGTCTGTCTGTCTGTCTGTCTGTCTGTCTGTCTATCTATCTATCTATCTATCTATCTATCTATCTATCTATCTATCTATCTATCTATCTATCTATCTATCTATCTATCTATCTATCTATCTATCTATCTATCTATCTATATATATATATATATATATATATATCTATCTATCTATCTATCTATATATCTATATATATATCTTTTAAATTTCTACTTCGTATAGTACTATACATCAAATTTCGTGGTTGGAAACAATTTACATTACAGAATGATTTTAGTATTTAAAGTTACACAGAAATAAGGATTAAACATTGAAAAATACTATACTGAAAAATTATTGACTATTGAAATAAAACACTGACATATGCAATTGAAGAGAACACAAAGCTGCAGAGGGTATTTGCTCCATTCAATCATTGCAAATAATATTGGACTCTTTTGTTGGACAGAATGTACAAGTTGAAACACTATTGAAAATGTAAAATGCAGCTGCTTTCAGCTAGATATCAAGTATGACACATTGAAATTATAGAAATTTGAAATTACTACTCCGAGAGGATTTTGATTTTGTACATTTCGATGACATGGCCATAACAATTATTGTGCCGTTTAAGGTCTCTTGCGCATGCATCTACCGACTCCCAAAAGTTGAGAACACCGTTGTCCCCAAAATCACACAAAGATAAGCATCTGGAAATAACTAATATAGGTAATGTCTTCATAGGCGAACATGTATAATATCAATGAGTGTAAATTGAATAGCAAAGCAACTATTTTTCTCTTTTTAAAATCGTTTCTTTATTTGTACGAGATCGAGTTTAGAATCAAAGTGGTGATGTCAAAAACGATATAAATTAAAGTATATTTTACAACCAAGGATATTGCATTAAATCTAAATCCACCAACTTATCTTCAAGTCAGTGTTTCCGTTAGCGCAAAAGTCCTGCGTATTTTACGCAGTTCTCTTTATTTTTACTCATAAAAAATAAACAGTGCATATATCTGTACGCAATCAATGCAGCAACACATTAAAGTCGCTTTTCTCCTAGTGATAAACAAACCCGACGTGTCTTTGCAAACAAAAACAGTACAGTGAAAGGCATTACACAGTATAATAAATTACCCACAATACTCTTTGATTTGTATCCTTGGAGGTTACTTTTCTAAAAAGTTTTTCAGTTCTGCATGTAAGCACAAGTGTGCAGCATCAGAATAATTTTTAAATAATATCTAGTAAAAGTGCGTTTAGATATTCAGTGAAAGTTTGAAAATAACCACCTAACAACCATAAAAGTCACATTCTACAGGTACTACAAATGCCATACTTTTTAGGCAGCAAGTTATGACGAACTGAAGGGGTCATTCTCTGAGAAAACTTAGCATGCAAATTTCTTTTGTCCCTTCCATTGCAAAAATTCAATATTTTTTTTGTTTCATAAAACTGGTGCAACTAGTCTTCCTACTTTCCATCACATTATTCTGTATGGCTGAGGACATAATCTCTGGCAAATTTCACAAAAATGCTATCTCCTCTCTCAATTATGCATAATTGTCCAAATGATTTAAAATGAGAATTGAGAAGAATGGAGTGCATAAAAGTGCGTTTCCAAAATTTTGATAAATAGTCTGCGAATTTGTCTTCACATGGGACACATAGTAGACTTCACTCAGGTATCTCCGAGGATATAAATCGCAATGAATTATGGGAAATATACAGTACTCTGCACTACGTAACAAAGATTGCGTAACGGTTTCAGGCGTCAGTAACTCTTTTCAACATACCGCAGGCTAGAGGCCAAATTTTCTCCTGGAAATATTTCATTCACGTATAATTCACAGTATCACATAGAATGCCATGAAAAGTGAAGGAATTCTCGAAAAAGGTCATATCTAACTCGATATTTTGACAAATACTCGGCATGAGTACCTTTCTTTATACATTGGGATCGAGCTGCGACCACGTTCAGGCATCATCCAAAAGTACATGGGACATTGCATAATGAGGCAGTGAACACTGGAGGACCGGAACTATACATTAACCAATCAGGAAGGTGTAAATTGAATAATACATAATAATGAGACCTAACACATGAGGTCCCTCCAATGACTGTTCCGAAAGTGGACCTTAGAGAAGCGGATTAACCAATCAGAGCATGCAGTACATGTGTGTAGGACGTGTAATGTAGGTCATTTTGATACAGGACTATTAGACGTATATCATTCAGGACGTAAATTTGTGTCCTAAACCCCAGCGTCGCTCACGTTGATTGGTAGGTTTTATGTCCCTGTGTCCCATCTGCGTTCATTCATTGGCTACCTATATGTCCTCAAGTCTCATTAATATTTACTGTTCCGAATCCAGCTCATTCATTGGCTGCCTTATGTTCTTGTCCCTGCCTCACTTTCGAGTGTTACTTGTCTCGCTCTGCCATGTGCTCATTACTGTAACCTGTAACGCATCTGCGAGCCTAGGCAAACATTACCAGACAGGTAGAGCGTAGTCGCAATGTTTGTGAAGACAAATTTGTCTTTGAAGACAAATTTGTCTTCACAAAGACAAATTGTCTTCACAAACCTTGCGACTACGCTCTAGCTGTCTGGTAATGATTGCCTAGGCTCGCAGATGCGTTACAGTAATGAGCACATGGCAGAACGAGACAAGGAACACCCGAAAGTGAGGCAAGGACAAGAACATATGGCGGCCAATGAATGAGTTGCATTCGGAACAGTAAATATTAATGAGACTTGAGGACATAAAGGCAGCCAATGAATGAACGCAAATGGGACATAGGGACATAAGACCTACCAATCAACGTGAGCGACGCTGGGGTTTAGGACACAAATTTATGTCCTAAATGATATACGTCTACTAGAACTAAACACAACAACCTAAGCGAAAGTTTGACTTTTCCCTAGATTTTACATTGTATCTGAAACCCGAACCGCATCGATGCCACCAGACACGATCATGACCAGTGAATCTTACTGATAGTGATAGGTACAAATTGGAAACATTATGTGCACCTTCAACCTTGTCTGTCACGAGTATTTTCGATGCGGTTGGATTTTTGTGGCTCATTTACGGCTGTAAACGAAGTAATTCACCGCCCAGATACTTAAGCTCAACAACAGGAAACTTGTCGTAAAGCGGTTCTATCATGATTCACTGTCAACTGATATCTTATCGCGCAGTTACAGCGATGTATTCATTGTTTCGCTTCGATAAAGTTTATGTGTGCGATGTGTGATAGTGAGCGTACGTGCGTGAGTGCTTCACGAACTCTACAACGTGTGGAGCGGTCTCAGTCAGAAAACTGTAACAACTTAGCTGGCTATTGAACCACTCTTTTTGAGAGTTGGCATTTAACCGAGCGGTTCTATCTGTTGTTTCTCCGCTAGGCGACTGATGCCGTATGTTGTGAGTTCGAACCCGATTGAAAACTAGCCGCATTACATGTAATCTTCAGCAGCGTAGACGATACGAAAACACTGCACCGCTGCGGGACAGGCTGTAGACGATGACAGGTGTCGGCAAATGATACATATGCGTTTGTTCGTATATTTTTGGGACAACTTTACTTGTGCCTAAGTGCAATGCTCTTAAAGTGACTGCAAACAACATAATTTTGACCATAATCACAATGACGTTTCGGATTGTCGTTTGTCTTATTCGCTTAGCTGTTTTATATGTACATATACCGACGAAGGTCATGCATATCAGAGAAGGTCACGCGTACGTGTCGCTGAAAGTAGTTCGGACACAGTTAAAATATAATTCATATTTTTACTAGTTAAAATATGGGTTCATATCAATACTGTCTGAACAAAAGAAGAACGGCAATACAGGCATAGCATGTATGATAAACGTAAATATACTGAACATATATCAGGCATTTGGTCCAATGATGTGTCTTCTTAAATCACTATAAAACGATTGCGATCAGTGCCAGTGGTGAGCAGACACTTTAGTTAGCTTACTGCTAATATTAGGAAAAAAATAGAAAACGGCCAGTGGCATGCAAGTTAAACGAAAGCAACAAGGTTAATTTATGCATATTGGAATAGAGATGCCAAGAAAAGCAAACACGATCATGTCACATAACAAAGCCTAAACGGTTGTCATTGTGTGAATTGTCAGGCAGTATGGAATGGCTCGGAGAGGTATGTTTGGTTTGTAAATTGTCATCATTTAGAGCAACGTAAGTTTTCTAAATCCAAGGCTTATTGCCTGGTTGTATGTTTAAAACTGAAAAAGGACCAATCAGACGGCTTAAAACTTGGGAGACACTTCACGTAAGCCATCGGCCATCAATTCCAGCAAATTGTTTATAGAGACCCGATGACGCTGCGGAAACGGAATGACGTGGAATTCTGTTTCATGTGTGTTGTTTATGCAATTCATAACGATTAATACAGTACATCAATCAATAGTTTTAAGTAAATAACTACAAACACATATTTAAATTGCATAGTCAGAGAAATGTCAATAAATGCGATTACTTTACCTTTGCGTGATACTCTGTGAAACATAATATGCGCTTTGCATTTATTTATAACTTCTACCAGGACTGCGTTCAGGTGTTGAGCTTAAATCTAAATAGTCGGCTGATATTCCTTGTGATCAACAAATCTGTGAAGTTGGTCTTTTTAAGTTTTATTCTTCTGAAATACTCTTTCAAAAAGCAAACGGAAATTCGTATCAAACCAACACAGATTGTCGTAGTTCCTGAATGTAGCCTACGCTTTTTCATAGAATTGACAGTAGGGAATTTACGACTTTCTCTGTAAATCCATGACGTCAATTCAGGGAATTGTAGGTGGGGCTAATCGGTGTGCATGAATATACATATGTATGTAAACTATGTATGTAAATAACCATATTGTAAATCACGATAGTTTTATTATGAGCATTCACTTGTACACGATTCAACTGCTATATTGTGAGACAGAAATATTCGCATTTAATCTCAAGCATACCTTCTACACGAATTGCACTGCCCTTCTGACGTTGTCATGCAAACAGAGGTTTATGTGCCTCTAACTTTTCAAAAGATAGTTGCTCGGGCGATATAGAAGCAGCAAGAGAATCAAGCAACTTATGGATTTTTCAGTTTTATCTTTTATGCATGACTTCAGATATTTAAGCCCTTAGCCTATTTAATTACTATATTAAGAAGACAAACAATTGTGAATAATAATGACTATGAAGCATTACTTTTGAGTGGCTGACTGCAACATTCCGGTATTCGTCAAGTTAACTTACTTATGGTAAACCACGTCGCACCATGACCAAAGGTTCATCCACTTCAGTAAAAAAGCCCACGTGTCCTTCATGTCACGTCTGGACACTCTGCATTGTTCAACAAATTAAAGCGTACTGGGGTCAAACAATGGCGTCGACGGGATGGCATGCACTAAGTTATTCTCGGACACTTTCCAGCGTTTTCACCTTTTTATGTTTTCGTAAAATGTATGGTAAACACTACCCCTTGGCTACCTTTCTCGCAAACAGTTTCCAGTGATACAAACTTTTAGACTAACCAAGTGGCAATTCTGGAAAGCACGACAATCCAACAGAACTACTATCGAAGTACATGTAAGTACGTTGGGCCACTATCACACTATGTAAATCCTTGTGCAAGAGTCCGTCTTCTACTTAGTGGTGATATCTAATAAAACTCTGGTCAAGTAAGTAACAGTAATCGTTCAAAAATGTAGTGGTAAACCCTTTCACCAAGTCCTTATTTGCGGACATTACTTAGCAAAAGACTTAGGGTTGATATGATATTTAACCTTAATCTTTGAGCAATCGAAAACAAACCTTTTTTATTGAAATTCTCAATGAATATAATATGTTTCAAGTCAGTACAGTTAACGCTTGCAATAATCGTCAACTTGATTTGGTATTGTGTAACGACCCTGAATGTCTTGAAGTATTGACAGTTGATACAGCTATTTTCTCGGACCATACATAATTCATCATCACGCTCCCTCGACATAGCTGACACTATAAAAGATTATAAATGTGTAGAAAGATCGATACGTAATTATCGTGAAGATGATTTTGACCATCTGTGGAATCTCATTGGTATATGTTTATAAAAATGTATGGTTATTTCCTTTGCAAAACTTCGATTATGTATGATTATAATTATTAATAATAATTATAATAATTATTCAGTCAATTTATGCAGAGTGATAATATAATAATGATGTTTATTCTCTTTAGTTCTGTTCTTACCAAGATTGTATTTGTTTGGTTCTGTTTTTTTTCCGGTCTTTGTTTCTTGACTGTGTTTTATTGCGCAGACTCCTCTCCGATGGGTTCGCCAATACCCGACTACGAAATAATTTTTCCTTGCGTCGAGAAAAGTGAAATGGCTTTTTTTTAATGAAGCAATAAAGGCACACCGGGTTTTAGTCGTCCCAGTTCCTCAGCCACACCACAGGCCAAGAAACAATAATAGATTGGATATGTTATCAGTTATGTAGAGAAAAGAGATATCACCGGCCCATGAGTCTCAATTTTGTGCCCTTTCCTGAAAGACATTGACCAATTTTAGCAACTGACTGTGTTTAAAACTAGATTATTACAAAATCAAGATTATGATTAATGGGGCGTTCTTGTCGTTGTAAGTGGCTCAGGTGACTTATATGATGGTAAAGTATTGGCTGCAGTTGGAGTCGTAGTTGTTGTCACATTCAACTACAGGCTAAGGCCCTTGGTTTCTTCGTAACGGGTTGGTGTCACCATTTACTAACTTGACTCTGTGTATTGAAAGACAGCAGTGAAAGCAAGCATGCTATTATCTTAACGCACGCTCAGTTTAAAACCTTTGTCAAAGAGACCATTGCAAATAACTCCCAAAACAGGGGAGAAATGATGGAAATCTCAAACAAGATGCAAAGATACGGTCAAGTTTAGGAAACAAGTACACTATAGTTGACAAGATACAAAGAGTACAAGAAGAGAGGCAGAAAAGTATAATATAATCCGACAATGGGAGGTTTCATATATTTTCACGTTTCTGTCTTAATTCTGTAAAAATGCGATTTTGTGTTATTATTTGTCATATGAACCATCGGCAATTATTGATTGTACGAGCAGATTGCGGATAAGAATGTGTCATGTGTCAACTATTTTCAGTGACAGATATCGCCAAAATGCCAAATCTATTAGGGAACAAATGACCAACACAGATCATTATTTGATGTGTGGCATGTTGCTAAAGGTCAGATCAGTCTATGGCTTCATTAAATTGCATGTTTGTGAGCGGTGTGAATCAGCAAACATATCATATGTACATGTATGTGTTTACGTAAGATATACATATAACATAATTAATCCTATTACTGCAGAAAAAAAATAAATAAGTCGTCTAATATTAGTAAATCGTGATATGTAGCATTATATTACATCAATGTTACCAGGTTTACGTTCTCTTCTATTCGCAACAAGTCAAATTTATTTGCATATTCTGATCTTCAGATATTAGTAAATAAATACAAACTTTCTGTTCACTATTGGTATATTGTGTAATGTAATCTACTTTTTATAGGAGTAAGTCGAAAAATTGGATCCCTTGGTAGCCAGAAAGACTGCTCTGACTTAAAGCATAGAAACAGTCTATTATCAATCATTTTCACTGGTCAGTTGCTTCAACTACGGACAGTAGAGCAGAAGTGACAGTGCCAAAGTGGTGTTCTGTCATAGGTTATTTACAGAATGTACATCCCAGTCATCCAGACCCACTGTTGACAGACTGTGCCCATGGTCCACTTAAGTGGGAAGAGAGAAATAGGCTATGTATTTAATGAAGTTAGTTTCTGCAATAAACTTATATCTTGAATTGGCTAATCCATAACGTCAAAAGTATATGAGTTTGAGTTAACAGCATAATGCATGCACTTGTAAACATTTCCCATCATTTTGTGTTATCTTCTGCTGCCTTAACTACTGTCCATTGTCAGTACAGTTCTGCATTAAGCCATGTACAGTCGGACAGTTATTCAACTAATATTATTACATTTTAGTCAGGTAACGTAGTCTCATGACCAGTTGTGATGATGACATTTATTAAATTTATTACAAACAAAAGGCGCCTGCTGACTCTTCATACTCACAGGATGTGTGTAATTGAGCAAATAAATATAAGCATGTGACTTATTTTAATTTCCAGACAGTAGAGCTAAAGTCGAATTGGAGAATATCCTAACATCAAAGGCTTTGCTTAAAGACATCGGGAAGCTATCAGCTCGCTACCAAATATGCAGTCTTAAAGTTTTTTCATAGCCCTCTGCTGCCCTTTGCACCAAAACACACTGCCTCCTTAAACTTTAGAAAGTTCTGAGTACGTTTGCAGACTACAATGAACATACCGCTATTGAAAGTGTTTCTCAGTGTGATTCAATATGAAAATTTATAATCTTTACGGCCCTGATACGGTTTTTGCGGACCGAGGTTGTACGGCGGAAGGGCCCGAGCGTGCGAGGGCCCGTACGCCATACGATCGAGGTCCGCAAAAAACGTATCAGGGCCGTAAAGGTTTTATCATATACCTTATTACTGAATATTCAGGAAAATTATATATTTTTTCACCTTCTCATGGCTAAATTGAGCGGTTTTTTTTTTTCATTTTCATGGCGAAATTATACGTGACATCGTCATTCCACCAGCGAAAGCCCAAGCCAAATCACTTTGCGCATTGATGTAAGTATGATGTAATATATTTACATGTAAACAAACTCATTCTCAATCTCAGCTGTCACTCGCAAACGTACAAACAAAAAAGGGAAGGAGACCTTTGTTAAAGTTACACAAATCCGAATGTTTAATAAACTTTTCTAATGATTGAAACGACTGAATGAGCACGGCAACGTACAATCGAAATAGACTTCAAGTTGAAACACAAGAACGCAACGACACGGACTTAGTCAACGTGCAACGTAAGCAAAAACATCAAAAATCGAAAAACAAATGCAACAGTCAACAGACTGAATCACTGACTATCACTGTCAGATTCGATGACAAATGGACGGCTTCTCTTGACTTTCGGTGCGAGCGTGATGTTAAATGTACAGTTATTCATTATCGTATGTGCATGGGCGAGCGCGTTTTCTGTATTCGGTTGCAGCGGGAAGAGTGGTCTTTTTGCGATCGGTGAATTTGCGATGGGATTCGCCGGGCACTCAATCTTCACGCCTGTCACAGTTGCAGGCTCAGAACTGTACCTCTGCTGATTGGCGACATCTGTCAGAATGCCTGAAATACGGCGGTGGTCATCGATGGAGACGGTGTCATAATGCTAGAGACTCGACACATTTTTATGGCCAGTGATCTTGATGATCTGCTGAGGCAGAACGCCGGCTTTGCTCAGGGTTTGCACTGTTGTTTTGCGAACGGAGTGGTTTGTTTTGCGTCCAGCAAATGACATAGGTTTTTTCAGTCCGTTGCATGAAAGATCCAAGCTTGTTTATACCCATCGGTCGCGGATAAAACCACAGCAAGGAGTTGATCTTATGAGACGGGATCGGTTGAAGGTAAAACGGACTATCATCGTTGCACGCGTCAATGGGTCTCCGACTGATGAACCCGCGGTAGATCTAAATCGGGTCACGGTCACTTCTGGGAGCTTCAAACACGCGAGGGGGGACGGAGCGACAATCCATATACTTTCTATGGAAGACCGGTCACGACATGCGACATGCGAGTTTTTAAAACTGCGATCAGCGGTTAGGGTTAGGGTTAGGCGTTAGGGTTAGGGTTAGGGTTAGGGTTAGGGTTAGGGTTAGGTTTTCTCTCGTAAAAAGCCTTACTTCGCTCTCAACCCTGGAGGTTAGGCCAAGGGACAGAAAAATTATAACGGCATAACTTAGGGTTAGTTAGCGTTAGGGGTTAGGGTTAGGGTTAGGGTAGGGTTAGGGTTAGGGTTAGGTCGCAGATCACAGTTAAAGACGCAGGTCGTATGTCGCAGGTCGTGACCGGTCTTCCATACATGTCGGAGTCCTAACGTGGCCGCTATTTCTCCCAGGGTGTATCCATTGTAGAAGTATGCAGAAATAAGCTCGTTTCTACCTCTGTAATTCATCGTTAGGAGGAGAACGAAATAACATGTATGCAAACGCCATATTAGTTTTGCAACTCGCATGTCGCAGTTTAAGAACTCCCAGGTCGCAGTTTAAAAAAAACTCGCATGTCGCATGTCGTGACCAGTCTTCCATACTTTCCGTCTCTAGTCTTCGTGTCACGCTCGCGAAATTCTAGGAACAAGTGTCCGGAGTTGTCTCTCTGCAGTTTTATATCGCCGAAGGTCAGTTTTTTATGTTCGTCGCGACCACGGAGTCCAAAGTTCTTCGTAAAGAATACCACAGCGTGAAGATGATAGTTTCACCGTCCTTCTTTCCAAGAACGCCAGACTTCCACATAGCGTTTCCTTCCTCGGGAGAAATTGCCTCAGATGCTTGAGGCTTTCCGCCCATCCCAAGCTTCTTGAGTTGCATCCACTTTGCCTTCAGTGCTTCGTTAGCTAGGTCGAATTGCTTATCATTTAGAATAACGCCGTATCGCTTTTCCGAAAAATACCTCTCAATGCTGTGATTCACGGCCGAGATCGAATCAGGCTCGTAGTCGCTCCCATCGGCTTTCTTCATATTGATGAAAAACGCTGCTAGGTATTCATTCAGGGCAGTCGCTGGAATGTCAGACAGCTCAATATGGTCATCATACCGAGTCTCGATAAATCGTCGTACTTTGTTTACATCTCTCTCGGTCGTTCGTACGGTACTGACCTTTCGCTGAGATTTTATGAAATTGTTCACGGAATCCATGTCTTCGTTTCCTTTGGCGGATGCGCAAGTGTTTGTCGTTTCAGAGCCATCATCGATATCACCGAACAAGATACTGTTTAGATTTTCTGCGGGAATTTCCTGCAAATACTGCATTATTTCATCAGCTTGTGCCATGGTGTTTTGATCAGCAATGAGAACTGAAGAACGCAGACGACAATTTTTGAATCTCGCGCTGATTTGTTTACAAGTACTAGTTGGGAAGTGTACAAATAGCAACGCGCATAGCAACCACACTGAAAGTAGTTCAGAACTGCGCGCGTGAATGACCATATTCAGACAAAGTGTGCCTGGTCGTGATACGGCAACTTATTACACACCTGTAAGAGCGCCTCTTCCCATAGGTTTACATGGGTACGTGGATCTAGGTATATGATAAGTGATCTTACAGGGAGCTACTGAGTAACACCATTGTAGTAGATTCACTTTACCAAGAAATATGTAATTCTCTTTAACTTACAGACTGGTGCTGGCATGGCTTCACTATATTGAAAATAGTGCTAGACCTCACGCTTTCAACAGTGAAGGCCAGATGCGTTATTTCATTGTCCTCCCAAATTACAAACAGGTGATTACACTGTACGACCAATAACGACAAAACCAAGCTCTTGTAAGTAAACTTTCCTCTCTCTTCAAATTGACAATGATTTAAGTCAAGACAAATATGCCACTCTTCAAAAAGAAAGTGGTCAAATCAAAAGGGACATTTTTGTCACTAGCGCCGTAACTAAAATCAAGTGTGAATACTTGATTTTGGCATTAATAATGCGCAAACGATATGGAACACGATTTGAACTAATTTGGGATAATTGGATTGTGAAGTAAGGTCGTTTTAATCTGCAAACGTAAGCTCATCTGCTTTTTTTTAAAGTTATACACTTGTTTTTATGAGTATTTTTAATATTGCAACATTCAGCTATATGGCATCTAACACTTTTGAGAAATTTGAAAAAATATGAAGATCCTATAATCACAATTCATGAAATGTTCCCAATTCATGAAATGTGCTGCAGGTTGATTGCTTCATATTCTCATTGTGCTGCATATGCCCTTTACAGTATATTTGCAGAAACTCATGGAAGCACTGTTTAACGACGACTATCTACAACATCGAAGAGTGATGAAACAGATTAGTGAGCAGCTCAGTAACAATCTTCCAGATTCCATGTCATCTAGGATGGAACATCCTGACAAGGATGAAGCTATCGAGTCCTTTGTAAGCCGCTTCAATGCAGTGGTGTAAGGACAAATTTTTTAGAATGTAGTGACGATTAGATGTCATAACTGATATGAATTTACACAGAAAGCGTAATTTAAAAAAAAAAAACGACTAGCATGCTTTACTGAAGTATGCGCATCCTAGAAGCATAACTTGGCATGCCATTTCTTATGCGGCAAACATTTCATGTAATGTTATTTTTAAAAATACGAGGACGTGTTAATAACGATGATTCTGTTACAAAAGTCTAGGATTCAGATATTTTCAGAATCAAGGTTTGTTATTTAACTGGTTACTGTTCTGTTTCAACCCAAATGTCTTTTATGAGTACAGGGAAGTTCAAAAAAGTTGTCGCAATGGGAAACTGTACTTCTTTGGGAATGTACAACATGACCCATAATGCAACATTGATTTGTGACGCATCTGTAGCAATACAGATATGGACAAAAATAAAGGAGCTGACAAATTACAACACAGAGATTTGTGACTTTGAATTCATTTTATCTCCTCAAATTCAGAATTAAATAAATTACAGTTTACATTAAATCAATCACTCTGATACTTCCTGGAGTGAACTGACAAATTAAAAATTCTTATATGTTCAATTAGATGATGATAAACGTTCTCGCATCTTTGATATAACGCATGCTGGAAGCTGAGCACGTTCATGTCTACCTTACACTATCTGACAAAGTGCCGTTTGGCTGTGTATCTGTCTCTCGTGAGAAAATAAAATAAATTAAGTTTTAAGTCATTTGAAATTCTGTCAATTATAATTTATTATGATAAAATATGACTGATGGAGTAGACATAAAACTATTCAAAATAACCCGAAAAATAAAATATTGTAAAAATAAGTATACGTTGTACACTCACTCATTTTGTTGAAACTGTCTCATTTTCCCACACTCCTGCATGTCTTAAAAGTACGCTGTCTCCACCAACGATCTATCCAGACACACTGATGCAAAACCAGGATAGAGTACTGGTGTTATGCAGTAACATTGTTGTTCTGACTCAATCTCATAACGTCCAACCTTCTCTCACACCCTGTCCTCTTCCTGACAACAGTGACAGCTCACCATTTGACACGCTATTACAATTGCCTTATTGCCACTGTATGGAGGAGAAGGCAGAAATCGTGTGTGATAAGTTCACCTAGAGAGGGCGCGCTACATACCGCATATATACTGTGGTAATAAGCGTTAGCCGGGGTAATCATTAAATGATTAGTAACATTTGCGAGGTGTAGAGAAAGGTATCTCATGTGTCACCAGCAGGATGCAGTACTAGAAAAGATGCACAAGCAGTCTTTTCGACTGATCAGGAACCTTCGTTTTCATTATTTCCCCATTTTCAACAAAGCAATATTGTCGTTATAAATAGTATTATTGGTTGATATCCATGTGGTAAATGTCTTTTGGGGGTAAATGTCTCGGTGGTAAGTGGTTGGTGCTAATTAGCCGGGGGTATATGTCTGGTGGTGATTGTCAAGAGGGTATTTGGCAGGGTGGTAAATGAGCGTTCAGTTTTTACGGCCGGGGGGGGGGGGCGGCAAAATCTTGTCGCCGGTGTTCAAAAAAATATAGACCCCCCTGCATTTTTTGTGAAAACAAGATGACCCCCCCTTTGTCAGACGAAAAAAATTGATGACCCCCCCCCGAAAAATAACCAAAACCCATATGTCAATTTACCGGCATGATTTGGATTTAAACTCCGGTACGCGGCGCA